>NC_044353.1:22881043-23033385 GCF_007364275.1 Archocentrus centrarchus | reverse complement strand
TCTCCAACAACACACATCTCATAGAATGACCTAACCCTTCTATCTGCCTGTCTGATGCTGAAGTGATACACTGAGATGACTAAATTTGAGGTGGGAGGGCTCTCTCTCTCTCTCTCTCTCTCTCTCCCTGTGTGTGTGTGTCTTTCTCTCTTACTCACACACACTTGCACACACACACACACGCACACACACACACAAAAGATTGGGCCTCTGACGCAGAGGTTTTTTCTATGGGAGTAAAACCAGAAGCTTTCTTTTAGGAACTGCTGTTTTTGTTGGGGTGTGTGACAGAGGAAGCCCAGTATTTATGACAGCTCACTTGATTTCAGACCAATACTCTACATTACTCTACATTACTCAACACTGATAATTTATGTTTCTCATTTTGCCTTAGCTCACTTGTCATTCGATCTTTCTCCTCAGTTACACAGAGTGTACCCTGGGGGCAGACGGGGGTTAAGACTTTAGATTGTGAGGCTAGTTATTGTTTTACAGTGTCCTGCTGGCTGGCATATCCTCCCATAGTCCCACAGTGTGCTGATTATGATGATGACATATACATAGCTTTTGCCCCTGACCACATCTTTTTTACACAATATAACAATGGTAACAGCATTTAGCTTTATTTAGAAAGAATTAAACAAAGAAGGCTTCTACTATTTTGTTTCCTGTACATAGTATATAGTCTGTATTTAATTTCCCATTCCCAGAGTGAGGCTTACTGCACTTTGATTCAATAAAAGGACAGATTAAGCACTAGGGCCATGGATAAATGCATACAGTACTGAATGACAACACCAAAAATATACCATCTGCTTCTACAAACCAAAATCTTTATGAGTTTCCTGTTACACTGCATTCTGAGTAACAGCAGGAAACATAGCTTTGGAAACTCTGTGAGGGAACTTGATGTTCTTTCTTCTTTGCACATGTGTGTGTGTGTGTGTGTAATATATATATATATATATATACATACATATATAAATATATATACACACTAGGGCTGGGACTTTAACGCGTTAATTTCGATTAATTAATTACGGGGAAATTAACGAATTAAAAATTTTAACGCTTTTAATGCACTTTGCACCGTGGAACGTTTCTCAGTGCACGAGTTCCAGGCATACAGATTATATCGACGCACAATGTCCAAATTCAGGGGCCGCATCCTGCGAAGGACCCGGCCCACTTCCTTCAGAGCCCACGAAGACCGCAAAGGGAGGAAGTGAGCGGCTGGCCTTCATATCAGTGTCACCTGCCGTCACCTCTGCGTAGCTCATGTCGCCTAGCAACCGTGAGTGTGAAGCCCAGCTGTGTAAAAGCAGCTGGTTAAACGGAAAACGAACTTTTTCTCCTTTTGTGGTTTAATTTTAATTATTTTATTCAAAATAAGCTGTTAAAACAAGCATGACACATTTCAACATCAAGGAATACAGCTGAGAGAATGATTAATTTCCAACTATAAAGTGAGTCATTAATGTTGAAGAAAACTGTCCAGTTATGATGCTTAACTTTAATTTCAGGAGTTTGCTTATCACAGGAGCACTTCCATCCTTCGTTGGTCTGTGTAGTAGACTGTGGGAAAATAAACAAAATTTTGAAGTTTAAGCTTATGATATTGATTCATTCATCAACCAAACTTAAATTATATTTCTCATGTCAAATATTGAAATGCAATTAAAATGCGATTAATTTTGATTAATTAATTACAAAGCTTGTAATTAATTCGATTAATTTTTTTAATCGAGTCCCACCCCTAATACACACATACATACATACACATATATATATATATATATATATATATATAAAACACTGACAAAATGACACTTTGACACAATGAAAAGTAGTCTGTGTGCAGCTTATATAACAGTCTTCATGTAGAGCAACAATTCATCTTTTAAGGTCCTCAGAGAGTTCTTTGTCATGAGGTGCCATGTTGGAACTTTCAGTGACCAGTATGAGAGAGTGTGAGAGCTGCACTACAAAATTGAACACACCTGCTCCCTATGCACACCTGAGACCTAGTAACACTAATGAGTCACATGACATTTTGGAGGCGAAATGGACAAGCAGTGCTCAATTTGGACATTTACGGGTGTAGTCTCTTAGGGGTGTGCTCACTTTTGTTGCTGCTGGTTTAGACATTAATAGCTGTATATTGAGTTATTTTGAGGGAAGAATAAATTTACACTGTTATATAAGCTGCACACAGACTACTTTCATTGTGTCAAAGTGTCTTTTTGTCAGTGTTGTCCCATGAAAAGATATACTTAAATATCTGCAGAAATGTGAGGGGTGTACTCACTTTTGTGATAAACTGTGTATATATATATTAGGGGGTGGGACTCGATTAAAAAAATTAATCGAATTAATTACAAGCTTTGTAATTAATTAATCGAAATTAATCGCATTTCAATATTTGACATGAGAAATATTAATTTAAGTTTGGTTGATGAATGAATCAATATACATAAACTTAAACTTCAAAATTTTGTTTATTTTCCCACCAGTTTACTACACAGACCAACAAAGGGTGGAAGTGCTCCTGGATGACAGATGACCAGGATGCATGAAGAGAAACATGGAAATGATCTGATGTTAGCATAACCTATTTAAAAAAAAGAAGAAAAAAAAACACTGCCTGAGAATTTCTCTGAACAAGAAGTTATTAATTTCTTCAGCTAGTAAGATAATTAACAAATTCTTTCTAGTGCTCCCTCTAACAAAATTAAGTGTAAATTAAAAAGTAATAGACATTAAATGAGCGTGGAGTCAGGTCTGAGATATTGGGCCCTTACTGTAAATAATCAAAGAGCTCATATTCAGTCTGGAGCAACTACTGCTACAGCTATCTTTAAAAAAAAAATCCACATCAGTAAGTTCCTGCAAAACTAATTAACATCCTGTCATATTTAAATTACCATATCGTTGCACCTTTGAGTGCAGCTTTCTGTACTACAGCTCAGCCACTGTGTAGTTGCTTGTACTTTAGCTGTTTGGTGAGGCAGGTTATTAAGCATTAGTGTTGGGTTTTGACTAAAAACACAGAGTAAATTAAAATGTAGCTGATGAAGATGGGAATCTGGAGCTGTTTTTAGAAGATGGCTGTCAATAACAACAGGAAACCCTGTGTACATTTATGATGATGACACCAAGAATCTATGAAGGTAAATGTGTTGCAAAATGTGAGAAAGTGTAAAATAAATGTGTAGAAAAAGTTCGAACTTTTGTTTCACTTGTAACATTTTTCACACACGTGTTCTAAATTTACAGAAAAATTCACAAATGTGCAGATTGATATTTATACAATAAACTGAAAGCTGCAAACTTTTAATTCAAATCTGACTCATATTTATTTATTTTGTTTGCTACTTAGAACCAAACGCTGTGATTACAATCCCTCAAATCAATAAAACTACCCAATTGCTCTCGAGTCACAAATTCACAAATTTGCGAGCTTTGGCTTTTGCCACACTTCGTGTGGTAAATGTGGTGCGAAACTGACATTTGTAGCTGAAGCCGAGGGGGTGTAAGGGCCAGGAGTAGAGGTCGGCCAGTCAGAAAGCAGAAGACCAAGAGGTCTCATTCCCCGCTGTCCTCTGTCCACCATGCTGGATTCACAACCACAGAGCACACGTAACCACGGTAAGACCCCTTCAAAATAGTGCCGTTAGTTCACTTCTTAGCCCTCACTCTGAACCACAGGACTGTTACTCAGGGACATCAGAATACCCCCAAACCAGAGTCTTCCTCAGTACCTTCATGCTAATTTACCCTTATTTATTATGATACAAGGAAACAAGTGGTGCCAGACACAACAAACCCTGCCTCCGCACACCATTTAGCTGATTTGAACATCTCACAAACATGTCACTCTCCAAACATTGAATCACCAAGATAACACACAGGTCCTATTGTCAATGCCCATAATTTTCCAAGGGTTAAAAACTGAACTAAAATAACTTTCCCTTTAGCAGCTTGCAAATGCAGAATTTGGATTGGATCACATTTACTTTTAAACTAAAGCATGAAAAGATGCTTTCAGTGACTGAAAAAAAGAAAAACAGTCAGCTGCCAGTGCCACCCCTCAGCAACTTGGCAGTAGGTGGCACAAATCCCCTGGAAGTCAACAGCTCACATAATTACCAGGTCTCAGTAGATCTCAATGGGGTGCATATGAGCCTTAGTCACTTGAAAATGTCTAGGTAAGAACCAGGATTAAGAAATGCTAAAATCATAATAAATATAAATCACTGAGAGTACTGCCACTTTCTGTGATTGGCACTATTATGGTAACAGCTAAGTTGTCTCAGATGTGGATGCATCTATGGTATGAATTTGAACATGCTAGTTAGTCAGGGGCTACTTTGACTACCATCAGAAAATCTGCAACAAGGAGGAACCAAATAACAATAATCCCAGCCAATTTGTTTATTCCATTTACCTAATGTCAGAGGCCTCATCTCATTTCTCAATTTTGTGGCTCCTATCGCTTCTGTATCTTGAGACCCAAAATTAATTTCAGTTTGGCATTTTAGAGTATGTCTTGCATCTGGAGGGCAGAGGAGGCTTGCTGGATAAGTGATGACTGAGGAGGTACAGGTGTATGCGTTTGTAAGTGGTTTTACCTGTGCTGCATAGAAAAAGAGCAACAAAAAAGCTGGAATATATAAATCACAAGGACTATAAACTGAGCATTTCTTTGTATTCTTAAGTTTTAGTTATTTAAGATGATCAAGTATGTGATCAAACTTTCTCTGCTTCACCATTTGTGACAAAAAACAGTGGATATTTGTACATTTTACACTGTGACACTTAGTAAGCTTAATCAAAAGGAAATATTTAAGTTGTCATCAGCAGAGGTGGGAAGTAACGAAGTATCTGTACTTCGTTACTGAACTTAGTTTATTGTTATGTGATGAATTTACATGTACAGTAAAGCTCTGTGTTGGACTGTTGCACAGCAGCTGTGATGTTATTGGTCAGAGTTATGTTACAAGTGTAGCAGAGATGAATTTGAATATAAGCTGACGATGCTTAGATTAATTCACTGAATTCAACCTTTACACCAGCTGTAAACTGTCAGTATAAAGAAATTATAAGCCGTATATTGTCAGTGTAGGGGATGAAAATCAGCCAAGATACTGGGTCACATCTCATTGAATTCAGTTGTGTAAATCAACAAAGATTGGCAGCAGCAGCACAGCTCAGCTGATCACAGCCTGCACAGAAAGAAAATCTACTGGAGCTCACAATAGAAAGTTGTGATTCTTTTCCTCACGCAACTATAACCAATCTTAGGGTTCCCCCCACCTGCTGAATCTCACTTTAACCCCTGATTAGACTAATTTTTAGGCAGAGATACCCTCTAGAATGTTAACAGCAAATAGAGCTTCTTCATGTTCTACATAACAGATTTAAGCTGAACACATGCATTAGAATTCAAATTTAGATTGAATTATCATATAATAACATTGTATTATTATTATTACATTAATTTAGCACAAGGTTCAGTTAGCTTTGCATAATGGTAGAAACGTCCTTCAAAGAGCTACTTTCACTTTCTTATTTTGAGTACATTTAACAGTATGTACTTTTTCACTTTATTTTAGTAAAGCAGTTGAATCAGTACTTCAACTTTTACCAGAGTATTTTTAAGACAAGTGTCTATACTTCTACTTAAGTAAAGAATGGCTGTACTTTTGCCACCTTTGGTTATGAGTGATGTTATTCTCATCTTTCAGAGATCATGAGACACAGCAGTGGAAAAGACAATGGACATATGATACAAATTTGCAACACCTCTTTTAATTGGCATCACATTAAAATGAGGCTCTAAAATAAAGATGTTGTATCACTAGAATGATGCTGACTGGACTCCTCTCTCTCCTCATGTCTCTTCCTCACCTCTTCTGCTTGCATTTCTGGTGAAGGTACTGACACTGGTTGGAGAGGCGGTGAGGAAAAGAACTGAGGATATACAAGCTGAGAAATAAATGGTAAATGGACTAGTTCTTATATGGCACTTTTCTACTCTAACTGAACACTCAAAGCGCTTATGCAACACGTTTGCATTCACCCATTCAAACAAGCACTTCCATTTGAAGCTAAGCTAAGTGCTTACTGTCTACCATTCAGGCACATTCACACTCCAATGCTTGCATCAGAGAGCAACTTGGGGTTCAGTATCTTGCCCAAGGATACTTTGGTATGCAGCCCAGAGCAGCCAGGAATCAAACTGCCAACCTTCTGATTAGTAGGTGACCTACTCTACCTCCTGAGCCACAGCCACCCCGTAAGAATAAGAAGAGAGGTGTGTTCTTCAATTCCCTTTCCCCAACCTGTTACAACAAAAATAGAAACAGCACACACACACGACCTCTGGTAGACTATGGCAGAGTGGCTCAGTCCTGAAACTGAGCAAATTATCACCTTCTGTGTTCATCCACTACACTGAATGTGTGGACAGCAGCATGAAAGAGGTTCTCAAAAACATGGGAAAATGAAGAATAATACATGGAATGAGAGTTGACCCACACAATGAGGACTTTTTAAGTGAGCAACTTGCAGAGGCACTGAGTTTCAACACCCTGTTCCTCAATGGGCTTGAGCCCACAAAACATGATGTGAGGTATTTACAGAAATGGCTACAAATCCAGGTATCCAGGTTTACAGTAGGAGCTCTTTGGTGTGTGGACCTCCTCCTTTTTTTATTGAGTTTTGCTTGGATCCAGCACCCCGGTTAATTTTTGGATGTGTGTGTTTCTCTTTTACAAATCCAGGTATGCCATAGCAGGGATGAATAAAGGCTCACAATAACAGGCATGCACAGATCATCTTACAGACCCACACAAATATTTGGTGGACCCTAGCCAAATTAATTTGGCTAAGCTCTTTTTTAATTCTTCAATAATTAAACCTAGCCTACAATAATGAGTTAATAGGTGTACACAGAACAGACCTAAATTGGGAGCACTACATCTTATTGAAACAAAACCGATACAATTTCACAAAAAACTTGAAAGTATCTGATATTTAATGGAAAATCAAGCATGTCAGTGCAACAAGGGGACACACCTGAGTACTAATGTGATGTACCTAGCCCGCATGTACAGTACCAATTATGGTCAATGTCAGGGTTTGTGGGTAAGGATGTTTCTGAGGGAGGATATTTTGCATACCACAATCAAATCTGTGCCTAACATGGAAAATCCACATGAGCAGTAATGAGTTCAGAGCTCAGGCGTGCCTTCGTACATACTTTGTATTCAAGCATTGAATCTGTTCCACTTGAGTTGGCTGACTGTCTTCCTACAGTACTGTTAATTTTGGCTTCTTTTTCACAGAGTGATTTTTACCAAGAATGATCTTGGCAAGCATCCAGGGCTTATCCTGTTATCTTGTTACCTTCCTGCCCATAACAAGCTAGTATAATTACAGAATTTTGTGTGTTTTGTGTTAGTTGTGTTTGTTTTTCTTAGTTTCTTTCTGGATTCTCAAACAATGAGGAGGGACCTGAATGTGGCCCAGCTGTCTCAACAACTTCCTGACCTACCCTGAACCTAGAGGTCAAAATGGAGTCTGAATGTTTTGGTTTCGTGTCTGTGTCTTACACTGATGAATATAGCCTCCTAAGACCCAGCGGTTCATTTTTTTCCTCTGTAGGGGGCCTGAGTCTGAGACCTGCACGCTAAGCACGCTTTATGCCATTTATTTGATTCTTGAGGACATCCTGCGCTTTATGCTGATGCCACATTTGTGGGTGTGTGTTTAACAGAGCAGATTAACCTTCGTTCAAAATCTGGAAATTGTAGCATCCGCATTTCATGCAACAAGGGAAGTTTAGCAATACGTTTTTTTTACAGATATTATTTTTGCGTCACTAAAAATCAACTTGTTTCTTCAATGTGAGATTCTTAAGATTTCAGAAATGTAAAATCATTTTAACCCCTTCAAAACAAAAGTCTTATTCATTGTCCTTTGTGGCGGACAACAGGACTCACTACCTCCCATTTTCAACCTATGCCCATACTTCAGGAAGCAGAGGGCTGAAAGAGGCAGAAGGGGAAGGGGAGTTAGAGCCTTCAGGAGATGAGGTGGAGGAGGTCTAGACATTAGAGCAGGAAGGTGACAGCTTGGAGGAGGAGATACCAGCTTTCGAACAGCCTGAGTAGGGACAAAGTGACAGCACCCACCCTCCTTTATATGGATACTGTGTAAGCTAGAGCCCTGGAGTTGTGGGATTTGGTTTCCCTGGCACAAGCTGCCATACAGGACACCAGCCTGTGAAGGTAATCATCTGTTCATCTACACAGGCGTTGCATGATCTCAGCAGATTGAGGTACCCTTGGTGCACACTATTTAAGAGAAGTCTAATCAATATTTTTTGCTAAGAGTGCATTAAACCATTAAACTCTGCCACTTCTTTCTTTATTAATTCAATTTCAACCCTTTTGAAATTGGGTTGAAATTGTTTTTAACATGAAACATGAAAACAGGACAACACTGGCCACAACCACCAAGACTCTTTTTTATGTTAAACAAATTTGTAAAAAGACAAACAATAGAACAGGATTTCATAAGGTGATAGCAGTAAAAATGTCTGAATACTAACCATAAGACAGCAGTAAGAAACATAAATTACATATCGAATCAGCATCAAACCTGTGGAATGATGGGAGCAGGTCCAGCAAAAGGTCCTTAAAGAATGAAGTGTGTTTTTCCATGCCTTTGCATATTCCTTTTACAGAAGACAAGCATCAGCTCCAAAGTGTGCTGAACAGTCAAACAAGTCTCAAAATATCTGACAGGTCAGACTGGCTTTATTTATACAGAGAAAAATGCGAGTTAACTTATTATTGAACAGGTAACTTCAATAAGAAGGACAAACAGGGCAATAAAAAAATATATCACTAAACGGAGGTCCCACTAACAGTCTGATATCTCTGTGTCAGTATTGGTGTTGTTCCTACAGCAACATAATTATTTTTTTCTAGAACCAACATTCAAACTGATCAATCACATTTTGGTGACATAATGTGACACTTTGCACTTCAGGGAAAAGAATTGGAGAAATACTAAATGCTTAATCTAATCCTAACCTGAAAAACAGTAAAACTGCTGATGATTTATGCAACAAATGGTTTAAAAATCAAATCGTATTTGATAAATGGGTCAGTCAGAAAATGCATGTCTGTGACTCTGTTAGTACCCGGACTAATTTGCTAAATGAACTTGCTATTACCATTAGCTATTGTCTGTGCCATCTTTGAAGAACCGCATTTGTACTTTCTTCTCCAAACAAAGCCCACAACTCCTGTTACACAACATAAGGAAAGTATTAATTTACAGAAAAAAAAATTCACATTGTGATATTTGTCTCTTGAGTTTCATGCTGCTCTTGTTTACTTGATTGCTGATCTAGAACTTTCTAGATGTGTAAGTGTGTGGGCGGGGAAACGTTGCTGTTGCTGGGAAGAAATTGAGGTAGACGTGAAAATCAAACCCTAGTCTGTACATTTAGTTTCTATCTGGCTGAAAGTAGATTTAGCTAAGCATAGCTCACTACCATGACTCTGGTGTATTAAAGAGCACAGCAACATAACCTATATAATGTAGCTTAAGCAAATTCAAGCAACACACATTACACCAACTGTTTTTCTCAGGAAGTATCCATTGCTTTTCCTTCTTTTCTCATTTTCCACCATTTGGATAACATTTTTATGAAAATGTTTTATTCTTGTTTTATTGAGCCTGTTTGAACTTTTTCTTTAATCTGTTGGTTTGGTTCTCTGAGCATCAAGAACAAAAGAAGGTTAGAGAACGTTGTGAAACTGGGTCAGAGCCGCCCAAAAGGCAGAAAGGATTCGGGGTGACAGCACTCACCCCCTGTCCTCAAAGTATCAGTTATTGCCTTCAAGAAGGAGGTACTCTCTGCCACACTGCAGAACAAACAGATTTGAATTCTCATTTATTCTCAATACTATTAACATTTTGAATTCTTTTAGATGATTGTGTCCTTGGTTGTATGTGTTGTATGTTTGATTGTTTTACTCATTTATTTATTCTTGCTGTTGGCTGCAATTTGCCCCTCGAGGATAATAAGTATTTTGATTGATTGATTGATTTGTCTTAAATCATGGTAGTGAAGTTTGATTGGATCAGCTCAGAAAGGTGAGGGTTTGTAGTGCTGTTGCCAAGCAAAGCACAAATGTCAAGGAAGCTGGAAAACTATTTGTTAAAAATTCTAACACTGAAAAAGAAAAAGATTTATTTTTAAACCCACCTTCTAGCTTTCAGTGATCTTGTGTTAAAATAACAACATAACTACAGTTTAAACTAAATTTTTTCTTTTGTAATTTAAAAAAATGACATCTTAAAGATGGGGACCTTCTTTAAGATGTAATTTTTCCTTACATCCCATCCTAGTAGAACCTCAGATTCAAGAGGAACAATGCAGTTTTCATCCTGGTTACAGAACGCTGGACCAGCTCTTCATCCTCACGAGGACTTTCGAGTGTGCGTGGGAGTTTGCCCATCCAGTCTACATGTGTTTTGTGGACTTGGAGAAGGCGTTCAACCACATCCCTTGGGATATCCTGTGGGGGGTGCTGTTGGAGTATGGGGTGTCTGACCTGATGTTGGGGTCCATTCAGTCCCTGTACAACCGGAATGAGAGCTTGGTCACCGGCAATAAGTCAGACTTGTTCCCAGTGGGTGTTGGACTCCACCAGGGCTGCCCTTTGACAGGCTTCTGCTTCGGTGGCCTCAGAAGGTCATCTCTGCTTTTGTGCGGATGATGCAGTCCTATTGGCTTCATCAGGTGGGGGCCTCCAGCTCGCAGTGGAACAGTTGACCGCCGATTGTGAAGTGGCTGGTATGAGAATTAGCACCTCTAAGTCTGAGGCCGTGGCCCTGAGCCAAAAAAGGGTGGAGTGCTCAGGGATGAGTCGCCACTTGAGGTGGAGGAGTGTAGCCCTTTAAGACCTATAATAGAACAAGTCTGCCAGACCATATCTTTTTTTTTTTTTTTTTAAAGCCTGTCATGTCTGGCAGATCTTGCAAACAGAATTGTGATCTGAATGCACTGTTGTGCCAAACATATTTGCTATTTCAAGATGAGCTCTATAGGTTCGCTATAGGCATGCGAAATTCAAAATTGTGTGGGGGGGAAAAAAAAAAAAAGGACGCATGGTTATACAAACCAACCATTTTGTGTTATGATTACGTGGGTGTTTGTGTCATGACCAGACCATATCTTTACAGTTATACATACTGTAGAACCATCTTGTGGAATACTGCAACTCACTATACATTAATAGAATCCTCAGAACCCTAATTATAATAATATGTATGAAGGAAATCCATAGTAACTACATAAGGTAGCTAAAAAGTGCACCAACCCATAAAGAAATTGAAAACCATTTTCTGTATCTACATATTATGGTAGATACAGAAATGCCACAGCTCTACATGCTTCTGTTGTTAGCACTTTCGAGATTTTTGCGCACCTGTTAGAGCAGTGGTTCTCAAATCCAGGCCTCCAGGACTCAGGACTCAGGTGTGTTGAAGCAGACAGACATCTAAAACCTGCAGGACACTGGGCCACGAGGCCTGGATTTGAGAACCACTGTGTTAGAGGAAGTATACAGTGCTCTGGGACACACTGAATGCATTATATGTGAGTGTAAGTCCTCTGGTTTTATTTATTTATAAATTATTGCTCTATTTTATGTGGTTGCAATTCTACCGGCATTTAAAAGCAGTTAGCAGCTGGGAACAGTTGCCTGGTAATCTGATAGCGTGAATAAAACTAGAGGACCAAAACGTAATATTTCAAAAATAATTGCTGTTTATATTCAAAAGAAAATGTGTTCTAGTATTTACTTTACGTACTTGTTTGTTCCTCTTGTCAAAGGAATTGATTCCATGTGTTCCCTTGAATGGACGAACCAGATTTCCAACTGTAGGTAATTTGCTGGCGCAACTCGAATTGATGTGTTCATTCATGATGTATATCCCAGGATTGTAAGAGTGCAATATAATCTGTTGATTTGACTAAGGGAGTTATAGCAAGTTGGGCCAACAATAAGCATAGTCAGGAAATGGTTGTGTTAATTCATTATCGATCTTCAAAGATTTTTGATAACACAGAGTTAAAAAGCTTGGCAAACAATAATTCAACATTAATCAGGTTGATGTTTTTACAGTAAATATTTCTACTTGTTTCAGCCCTCTGTGATCACCGTTAGTGCCATGTGTGACGTGGTCTAACAATCTAGATTGCAGTGACAATTAGATGAGCACAATGTAGTTTAATCAAAAAAGTTTGACTATGAGAAGTTAAAACAGTGTCTTAGTGTTCAGCAGAGGTGGCAAAAGTACTGACATTCTGTACTTAAGTAGAAGTACAAGTACTTATGTTAAAAAATACTTTAGTAAAAGTCGAAGTACTGGTTCAACTTCTCTACTTAAGTAAAAGTAAAAAAGTACAGGCTCTGAAATGTACTCAAAGTAAGAAAGTAAAAGTAGTTCTTTGGAGGATGTTTCTACAAGCTATTTTTGTGTAAAACTAACCGAACCTCATTACATATTATTGTAATAATATAAAATAATATTACATGAGAATACAAACGTTATTCCAATCTAAATTTTAATTCTAATGAATGCACTCAGCTTGAAACTGTTATGTAGGACACAAACTGTGAAAGGGAATTTAAACACAGCTCTGTTCTCTGTGTCCTCCATAGTAGAGGGTGACTGTGTCTCCACCTAAACACCAACATGAGGATACTCAGGGGTTACAGTGGGATTCAGAAGGTGGAGGAACCCTAAGATCAGCTGTAGTGTCTCTGCATGGGGAGAAGAATCACAACTTTCTATTGTGAGCTGCAGTAAATGATGTTGGTGTGCAGGCTGTGATCAGCTGACCTGCTGCTGCTGCTCTGAGGTTTACTGCTCTGTGTGGATGAAGTGAACTCACAAAGATGTAACCCAGTATTTCACAGCTCTCTGAGCTGATCTCCATCCCCTACACTGACAGCATACAGGCTGTAGAAATGTTGGATTCAGTGAATGAATCTCAGCATCAGCAGCTTTGATTCAAACTCATCTCTGCTGCACTGATGTAACCTGTAACTCTGACCATGAACACAGTCTCTGTGCACCAACACAGAGCTTTACTGTAAATACAGTACAACAAGCTAACCTAAACTGTAGTATTTTCATAGAATCTTTGAATTACACAAAGTCAGCATACTTCAGTTTATTTTCCAGTCCTTACCTTTAATTCTAACCTCTCTTCTTCCTCTCCTGTCCTCTTTCTCCATCTCTGAGTGAACTTCTCTCTCTTTGCTCTCCCTGAAATACAGCAGCTCTTCTTTTAGCTAGCTGTGTAACAAACTGCACACACTTTGTGTGTTTGCTGATATTTGTTGAGCATTTAGAAACGTTGCATTTACCTGCCACACGTTACTCCCTTCATGCTCGCTCCTCTTCAGTAGCGCTAGCTAAGCTGTTTATGTGCCGCAGCGCAACTTACGGACTCGGTCCGGCCCGCTGTAACCCCTGATTATAGCGCTATAAATGATACATTAATTATATGGGTTTGCGTATTTAATCCCTTTGTACGAGATAAGCCCCGATGATGGAGGATACGCCAGTACGATTGTCTCTAATGTGTTATTATTCCTCCGTTTAGGCTCAGATCGTTTGATGTTTGACGGCGCACTGACCGGAAATGCAAACTTCTTCTGACGTGTTAAAAAGTAACGAGTCTGTTTGAAAATGTAAGAAGTAGAAAGTACAGATACTTGTGTAAAAATGTAGGGAGTAAAAGTAAAAAGTAGTCAGAAAAATAAATACTTAAGTAAAGTACAGATACCTGAAAAATCTACTTAAGTACAGTAACGAAGTATTTGTACTTCGTTACTTCCCACCTCTGGTGTTCAGATGTGTTTCCTTTATCTAACTGCTTTAATGTTCATGAAATAAAAATACATTTTTACCATATATCCCAGTTTGTAGCTGTCTGTGTAAATAAAATGCTAAAAATGGCTTTACTGTTAAATTTCCACTTCCTCCTTTCTCTTCTGCTTTCCTTCTTCTACAAGAACGTTTTGTTCAAACAACCCTTCTACTCCTTACTTGTAACAGAAGAGAGGCAAAACTGTAACATTTAATGTAACCAATTCAATAGCTTGTTGGTGTCTCAAAATCTGTTTCTTTTTGGTTCTCTGAGGTGTCGAGTTACCATCAGTGACAACCCCGACCCTAACACTAAACCTAGGCAAACAGAATATGTATTTTCTTTGTATTAAATTGTTTTCTTAAGTCATGCATTCAGGAAATAAAACAAACAAACAAAAAAAAAAATCATTCTAAAACTATTCACATTTCTTTTTCAAAAAAGTAATAGTAAAAGTACAGGGTCAATATTGTTTTCATCACTTTTAGCCTTGCAGTATCAAACCTATGACACACAGGATGTGGTTGAGGTTAGCAACTAAATAGATATCACAACTGGGGAATTCGGCACATGTAGACCTCTAAATGAACCACTAAAACACCAAATAACTTACGTTTTCACCCACATTTTATTGTGAAAATGTTGCTGAAATTACATTGCTTACTCTTTCATTTAATTGCTTAGGCTAATAGTTTGATCATTATTTTTTTAAAGCTCGTATCACGGTCTATGTGTTTAGCTGTACATACAAGGACTGAGTGGCAGGTCTAATCCTGACTTCCTTTCATTTTTTTTTTTTTTACGTTTGTACGGTTGACAACTTGATTTAGTGTTAATCTTAGAACATGTGGGTAATTTTGACATGAATAAATGTTGAAAGGCTATTCATAATGAGTCCCAGAGTTTCTGAATGCAGCGTTCAACGCTGCCATTCTGTACTGACTGGTGTCACAATATGTGCAGAGACTTTTCCTTTTATAGCTGTGAAAAAATAGCTCTCATGTATATAGAGGAAGTGTGCTCATGGTGTCACCATCTTTTCACACCTACTGTACGACCTAAGCTTTTATAAAGTGCTGATATCAGGGGTGGGGGGAAGTTAGGAAACTTTTTTTGGTTGCAGCTTGTGTTCCGGTTTGTTACATAATCTCTTTTTGTGCTTGTTGGTCTTTTGGTGAAATTAATGCAAATTTAAAAGTGAAGAAAAGGGATGAAAAGCAGAATAATGACATAGAGGGAGGAAACAATAAGTTTAGAAGAAGATCTTAGTTGCATTTTATTAAGCAAATGTATGCTTTACTATCCTGTTCTTTCAGTCATTTGATCTCTGCTGTATGAAAAGCTCCTAAAAGTCATTTATGTTTAATCCAGCAAAGTCACCCAAATACTCGCCGATTGTTAATGAATAAGTCAAAACAAATCAAATTATGATGAAACATGGTAATTTTTTCTTGACTTTACAGACAGAAAATATCATCATTATTGTTAAAACATACTTTAAATCTGCTCTGTCTGGACAGAAACATGTCCAAAATTTTCTTAGTGCCAAAATGGCGTGTTAGTGCTCAGTGTGAATGTTTTGTCACGGTGAAGTTGCATAATCTAGTGGAGAAATATAGGTACTACACTTTTACTCATTTCCCCCCCACTACTCATTCACTGGGCTGGCAAATTAAGTTGCAAATCTTGGAGACATCTGGCGTGCATCATTTCAGTTGTTGTATTTAAATATCTGGTCCAAATCTGACTTCTGTGCCACCATGCATTTTTATTCTCACAATCTATGGATCTTGCTATATGCAATAATGCATCTCTTATGCCTGGGGAAATTCAGATGTTTGATTGCCTTAAAAAAAAGATTGAAACTCTACTTGGTGGTGCAGATTAGGCCAGTCAATTTCTCAGTAGAGACTATATTAGATGAAAGATAATTTTCAGTGTTGAGAATTAGTCTTATCAAGTGCACAGTGGAAAGAAAAAACAATTTAACTAGTGCTGTTGGGCTGGAAATTAAGGTGGATCCACTAACTCAGCATATTCAGCAAGTTTAAAGAAAACTCTTAAATATGCTGACTTAAGTATTTTAAACACAGTGCTGGTTTACATGTAAAGCTCTAAAGCCAGAGGGCTGCTTTCAGGCAAATGATAAAACCACGTTTTATGTTAACACCCCCTCTAACCACCCAGGTCCAAAGGGGACTCTTTCAGACTGTTAGTTTGGATATTGCATTGGATTATTAGACAGTATGCACTGAGATTCTCACACAGCATGTCACTGTTAAGTACCATTACCCAAGCTGACTACTAATTTACAGGGTCTCTATTCAAGAACTGTAAACTTACAGCTTCCTCCACAGTCTTGCACCAAGACATTTATCTAATCATACTGAGCAATTTGATTTGCAGGCAACCCTACTGTAAGTGCATTTCTTTATACAGATATGGCATATTAATCATATTTAAATATTTACAGTGCTTCATTTTAAACACTGTGTAATACTGTTTTGCTCAGCTCAACATGACACTTCATGTCCGATATTTTTTTTTTATGTCAACAACAAAGGAAGCAGGTGGAACTAATGAATCCCATATGCTCTTACTACTGTGAGAAAGGTTTATTATTATTATTATTATTATTATGAACAATAGTCTCATTCTGTGACTCCTTTTGAGTTGCTTATTTTGAGCTAGTCTTCTGGAAACATGGAACAAAATGGAGCCAGTTCATTAGCAGAAGCTGTTGTTGTGTCTTTAGCCCCAGGAGGACAGAGCTCCTGACTGAGTGAACCACCGCTATTTTAACCAAATCAAACACGCCCACGATGTGATGCTGTTCGACAGGTGCATGCTGGGTGTATCAGTTACAGTAAAAGGCCCATTGTGGGTCCTGTAATCAGGTGATCTTCCTGTTTTTGTTTCTTTTTTACAATTCTATCACATTTGTAATTTAAAATGTCTGAATTTGAGGAGTGCAGTGAGATGGTGGAGAATTTTGTGGTGCACAAGTTTAACAGAATGCCCTGCAGAGTGGTGGGTACATAAACACTGTTACAGCCTTTTAAGAAGAACATCATCAACAACCACTGTGCTGCAGGCTGTGTTCTTCTATGCAAGAATTTAATTCTGTATAATAATTGTGCAGGTTCTCTTTTTTCCTTTAATGCAAGTTCATGGTTTGAACCTAATGTATAGTGAATACTGAAAAGAGCTAGACCTCACCTCCACCCCCAGATTAAAATATAACACTTTAATGTGGGTTTGAGTAAATTTTAACTGAACTACCTTTTCATTTTATTTGAGAATCTATTTTTTTTACAACCTCAACAACCTACATACATCATAGAAAAGGGTCTTTGACTTTTTAAGCTGTCTATTTGACTTGAATTCCTGCATGTCAAGATTCACCATTGAAGACTGTCATTTACTGCTAATAGAGAGCTGCAGAGAGTGGCAGATGCCCTTTTAATTCCCCACAGACAGACTGAACTGGACTCCTCTAATTTGCTCCAAGGCCCATGAACCACTGCTTCAGAAGTGGATAGTAGATGAATTTTGAATCATCTTACAATGCAGTCTGGCCTGAATAATCAGTTCAGTTCGACCACAAATTAGAGACAGGATACATATATTATCCTGCCCTGCGCTGTCATTATCAGGGCAGCCGAGAAAAGCTGTCTTTTGTCACTCACAAAAACCGTCAGGTCTGCTGAGTCATTTGCAAATTGGGTACTAAAGAGACTACAGAACTGTTCAGCCAACAACAGTCTGGTCTTCCATTTAAATGTGCCCACAGAGATGTGCCTAGCTGTAAAATCTGCCTGGCCCTACATATGAAGTTCAATGTAGAGGTTTCTGGCACAACTTCACTTACTTCCATGGAGCATGGAGAAGAACAAGTGTCTTAAGAAGTTGAAGCTCCAGCAACACCGGTGCATTTTGGCCTGTACTGTACCCTGACGAAGGCTACAGGATAAACCCCATTTGTCAAACATTAAAGTTGTTCTTCATACTTCAAGTGTTGCTGGAGCTTCAACCTCTAGACCTGTGTGAATGTCATCCATGAGAAATACTTTATATTATGGGCATGCTGCTTGGGCCTCAGAGGTCATGTTCTGTCTCTGAGGTGCTCAGGCTTCCTGGAGGAAAAAAAGAGAAGTTTTTTTTTTGTACTCCTGTTTGCCTAGGGCTCTAGTGAAACACCTTCTGTGCTTGGATGGAGATGAAGACAGGCAGGAACTGCATGTTCATAGTGTGGCAAATCTTAACAAAGTATATTTGTCCTAAAGCATACTGCAGGTAAAACTAGACAGCATTATGGGAAAAACTACAGTCTGAATACTTGATACTGAGGGTGAGAATGACACTTACCTGGGACAGTATCTCATATATGAAGTCTCAGTACATTTTGCTGATTATGGGAAAGACTGCTATTTTGCACTATAGTATGTTATGTTTGGATATATTGTTAATCATATTAATGGCAGCCTACTCATAGATAATTACACCCTCATTAACACTGTTAAAACTTTTTTCTTCCCCAGAGTTGTGCATTATTCACAATTCCTTCATATTTTTAAGAATATTTAATAACTATAGTGTTTACTAAAGTCTATGTGTAAGAGGCCATTACCCAGATTAGCTTGGACAAATTTATGCATTATAAGACCCATTTTATTCACAGTAGTTGAGATCTGGTAATTTTAGGCTTTTTAATGGTTAATAATAAGTATATTTATGTTCTTACTGTGCCAACTGAATAGCTACTGTGTGAGTGTTGGCAGAGTGGTAGTTTTCAGCAAGGGGCAAAGCCTTTAAAGAAATTATTGTTTGGAGTTGCAAGATTCTGTGTAAATTATGGAGTAAATCATTACAACTTAATCACATTAAGGTGATCATTATATTATTATGGGAATCTATGCAAGTAAGTGCTGTATTTAAAGCTAGACTGCATCACTAACAGCTCAGCAATTGCTCACTTCAGAGCACTGATGTCTTTGGCTAATGTTGATTTAAGCATTCACTGCTGTCAGCACCAAGTCTGAGATAGCCCATTTGTTTTAAAGTAAATCCAGCTAGACCAATTCACCATCACTAAGTTAATAATCACAGATGGATGTACTTCATATTGCATGAAATGCATTTGAACTTGATATCATAATTTGATTGCAAGTGTTAACAATACAAATGTGACGCATTTTCACTTTTTGATGAGAGTGAGTAAACAAAACGCTGCAGGGATGCTTAAGGGACAATACAATAATTTAATAACCTCAGGGTAATTGCATTGCTCTGTCTTCAGTCAAGTTCATAACGTCATACCGTTGTGTTTATCTGTGCAAGTGTGAAGGGAAAAGTCACAGAGCTGCATTCATAGGTATTTTAGGAGTCATGAGTGCCAAAATGTTAGGATCCACCAGAATGCTCAAAAAATATTTTTGCTTATGCTGTAAAAAAAATAAATTACACTGGAAACACTGTTAAGGAGCAAGCTCTAAATAAAATGCTGGAATTGCCCAGAACTCAATACCAAAGATGTATTACCCACTATATAAGGTTATCAGTGCCAACAAAAAGAAATTAGATTTTTAAGACTATGTGTGGATCTCTCTCTCTCTCTTTTATTTTTATCTGCTTTTTGTCGACTATAATACAAAACATGACATTATCAAAATGTACAGTAAAGGTCTGGCAATTAGTGCTTGAAAACAATACTGTAGGTACACTAGTTGCAGTCCTAATTCCCATGGATCAGTTTGGAAGCCGTATGTGCGTTCTGTTAGTGTAAGCATTTTAGAATTCCTTTGAACTCACATCTGAGACATCAAGATTTGTTGATGTTCTTGTGCTTTGTACATTTGTCTTTATTGTCCCAAATGCTATGCAAGCATTGCATATATTTCTCTATGTACAATTGATGGAGAATAATTTTTTTTTTCAGACATCAAAACTCATCAAAGGAATTGTTTTTGGAGTTGTCTCAGCAACGGCAATAGCACGTTTCTCGTCGGTGTGTTTTATGCAAGAACGGTGCAGTGGTACTTTAATGTGATAACAGCTGACATGTTTTGGAATTCAAAGGCTGTAAACTCTACAAATAATAGATCATATTCAGTCTGTGAGTTAGGCAATGGTAAAAGAGCTTCAGAGTTTTATCAGTGCTGCTCAAAATCAGGCTGTGCATTCCAGTTTGGCTTCAATCAGGGCTGAGTTTGCAGAGGGCTCCGGCTGTAAATGAAAAACTGTAGATAAAGCACAAGTTGGTCAAGCGGCCACATATGATAGAGAGAGGGAGAGGCTTGTTGTTTTTATTCTCAACCAGCAGGATGCACTGCAGCCACATCAGGCACTAACTTTAATGCCATGAAAACCATCAAGCTCAAAAGCACCATTTCAGTAAGTCTGAGATGAATATTTATGTATGTGGGAAAATGAATACCATTTTTCACATAAATGAATATCTGCACTCAAATTAGAGGTTGGAGAAATGACTGAGATTATCTTGTTGCTTAATACTTAATTGAAGCCAGCTTCTAATTAGCTTGGCTATTATCATCCAACTTAGGAACAATTCCAGATTTCTTAAACTTTTCAACATTGTGAGAATAGAATTTGGCCCCCAGAAATAAATTTAAACCTACTGCATTATGAACAACTCTAATCTGTGTCCTCTTGTCATAGCCTCACCCACTGTGACCTCTTTTTAATTCTCATCCTGCTCAACATTAATTTAGCTAAGAGCAAAATCTCTGAATTAATGCTCCTTCATTTCTTTTTCTAACTGTGTCACCTTCATTACATGCTATGTAAGTGCCGGGTGTCTTAACCTCTCACAAGCCAAATGGAAGTTCACTATAGCTGCAGCAAATTTTCTTCACTTTAATTCTGAGCACTGTGCTGCCTAAGACAAATGACACACCGTTTGCTGTACAGAATGGAGATGTGCTCTGAGCATTGAGGCTATGAATAGACTCCCCACGGTTTTTGTAAGAGTATAATTCCTCTGGTTGTGTCTGCACTGCAGGCTGGTGGCAGCTCTGATTGTGGCCATACTGCGTCGCTGCCAGTGTGAATGAATTGTTCCAAAGTGATGTCCTGCACAAAGAGCTTACCTGGGAACAAAGCCCGATAGATTTCCTAGCACTGTTAGAGTGCCAGAAATTCCGGTTCTCAAAAACGTCCACCAGGACACCCCCGAAGGTGTTTTTTAACATGTCTGACATCCATATGCACACGAAAAGCAGTGGTGGTGTTGATAATTTCTAACTCATGGGCAATGAGCACTCACGCACTGGCCCTCAGCCCTCTATATAAAATATATTTTAAATACCTTTCAACTAGAAGTTTGCATTCTGTCACCTTCTTTTTCCACATCCACATTTGAATTATCGAGCTCTTTCTTTCAAGGGGACCAGTTCCTCTCCTCAGATGTGTAGGCCATCAAGTTTGCTTCACCGCTCCTTCACCCGAGGCTGCAGCCACCCCCATGTTGCCTCATGACATTGAGGAAATCACTCACATGTCCCTCACTTACATTTCACTCACTCAGCCACTTGGTCCCTCTCAATCTTTTAACAGGCTTCTACCCCCCTAACCCTGTCTTTAAATCTTTCCCTTTTGCTTTCACAAACTCCATTCCTTTTTCTCCAATGTTCCTACTTCTATTTCATTCAAACCACCCTCTCTTCCCCCTTTCCCTCCCTTCTTTTTTTGCTCTGTTTTTCTGTAATGTCACGGCCCACTGCAGGGTGTCACTGAATTGATGGAGGGAAAAAATGGAGGAGTGAGGCAAGGGAGGGGCTTGACAGGAGTATGTGCATGCATGGACATCTTGGTATGGAAGACGGGGCAAGAGAGAGAGAGAGACATACAGAGAAGCAGAGCAACCGACATTGTGCCTGGGGGTGTGTCTTGTGTAAAATGCTCAATTCCGGTGAAAACACGTTTGGCAGTTAGTGCTCCACTGTTTGCAATAAAGCTATACAGCCTGGTGCTTGTGACTCCTCTAATGGCATTCCATTACAATCTCCCAAAGGACCTCTTTTTGTATATAGACACACAGACTGTCGTAAGCCTCCACTGTCTTATTATGCAATTCTGTGCCAATCTGAAGCCAAGTGCATTGTCTGGCACTAATGTATACACATGGAAAACCGTTGGATACCGATTAAACTGTAATACTGCATCACATGTTTATCTTGCAGACAACTGCCACATCACTGCCTCTATCTGACTTTAGAAGACCGCAGCTGTGTTTGTAGCACACCTCTATTGCTGTAGGTTCATTTTATGCCACAGCAAGCACTGAAGCGAACCTTTTAAAGATCCCGTTTAAGACCAAAGGTAGCAACACATGACCTAAAACCTAATCAGAGAGACATTTCAGCTTGGTACAATTGGAGCATTATGAGAGTCGATAAGACCTTACTGTTTAATACAGTGATTTTCACGTGTCATCTCTCTTTATCGTACAGGTCAGTCAATAGAATTGATTCAATCAGCAGCAAAGAACAAAAACAGCAATTGAAAAAAAAGGAAATCACCCATTCAGTGGCAAACACAATTCACACTGATGGTAGCAAACATGTCACATCTCCATGTTGCACAGACACGCATGCTCACACAATTACTAAACAGTGACTTGGGGATTGGGGTTTGAAGGTGTTTATGCACAAAGGATTTGGACCGTGAATTGGGTGTGAATTCTGTTTGAGGAAAAGACAGATGTGTGCTCAGCCACCAAGACAGTAAATTTAGTGGGAAGTGCTTTTGGAAAGCCCCCCACAGCTATTCAAACAGATTAACGGCAACAAACAGCCAAACAAAGCACTATAAAACACTGACAGTGGATGGTCGCCAACTGACCGATGGCAACAATTGATTAATGTTTCATAGGATGCTTTGTATGGAAGGTTGGGAGTTTCGCCAGAGAAAAAGAAGACTAGTAGTTTTGTGTGGGTTTCCGTGTGTAGGATTAGGGTTGGGAAATGTCTTTGGCATGAGTAGGTGGTAAAATGCCCCAACTCCTGTGATATGTGATGATCTGAGGAGGAAGTGGGAAGTGGCTGATCCGGTCCATGTTATTAGTTGAGCTCTGTTAGACCATGTAATAGCCTCATAGCGCAACAGGGAGTCGCTGTTCCAAGAGCCAACTCTGCCCAGTATGACATCCTGATATGGAAGGTAACAGTACTACAGCAAAACTCACTGGATTGCTGTGCACAGGTGTGCGTGTGTGTGTGTGTGTGTGTGTGTGTGTGTGTGCGTGTGTGTGTGTGTGTGTGTGGCTAGTTCCTCAGAGTGTTTGCATAAGTGCTGATTCTGCTCTTCCAAACCCTTCAACTCTGCATTTTTTCACAGACTTTCCCTCCTCTGCTGTGCCCTCATCTCCTCTCCTCTCTTCATCGACACACAGCTTGCCTCCTCGCCCTTTGCCTCAATTCGTCACACATACCTTTTCATTACCCCTTTCCGCCCCTTTGTACCCTGCCAAAAACAGAAAAAGGCCCTCTACCACTTTCTTCTATCACAGGAAGTTAAAAACAACAAGAAATAGAGGGCATCAAGCAACAGCCTATGGAAACGTGATGGCTCCACAAAATAAGACAGCTATGAACAATAGTTATGGTACACTTGCAGTCAAAAGTTTACATGCACTCATCATGTGCATGAATGTTGTGCGTAATTTTGGGTTTTTAATGATTTCTTTCAACTGTTCTTTTTCCAGGGTGGAATTGTACAGCATACATCTTTAATGATTTCTACCAGACCTTGGCAAAGTGTTGACACATCCAAATAACTTTTACTTAAGTACAATTACTTGAACTGATGATCTTGGAATCTGCAGTTGTTTAGAAATGACTCCAAGAGACCTCCCCAACTTGTGTAAATCTACAGTTCTCCTTCTTATATCTTGGACTACTGCTCTGAGTATCAGCCAAGTGCCTTGAGGTGACTATTTGTTGTAATTGGGCACTATATAAATAAAATTGAATTGAATTGAATCTAATGAGTGCTGTCAAACAAATCCTTTTTATGCAAAGAGAAACTACAAGTTGTAGTCAGTCATGATCTCTAACGAGAAGTTAATAGGGCTTGGCCTTTTTTCAAGTTAAAAGACACTGTAGAACCGTCAGCACCACTTATAATAAGATTTAAGTGAATGTATGTATATATTTGAGCCTATATGAATACTTTTGACCCTGTGTGGATTAGAGAAAATCCTAAATAAATTCCAATTTGCGTACCCAATTCTTGTTTTTTTTTAAGTAATTAAAAAAATTTATGCTGTATTCCACCCTGGAAAAGGAACAGTTTAAGGAAATCATTAAAAGTCCTAAATTACCATGACATTCATGCCCATGATGAGTGTAAGCTTCTGACCACAACTGTAAAGAGAACAAATGTCTGCAGTTTGGATGCACTAGAGTTTGGGACTGGAATCAGGTGATAAAAGACGGGAACATCAGTTAAGAACTAATGCGGGACAGTTATTTAGGGTGGGAAACAAAAAATAATTGAGAGGAGACAGAGATCCTGACAAAGGGTGAAAAAGTCAAACAGTTCTACAAAATAACTCGAGGAAAAAATGGTTATGTATTGGTGTTAAAAGTAAAATTAAAAAAAAAATACTGACAGAGCATATTGTATGATGAGTCACTCCAGGTCTGCCTTAGTGCTCAGGAGAATGTTGATCTTATTTCTCTGGGGGGCACGTCACCCGTTTCCTGTAGTTCAGATAACAAAAGGTTGCCAAGTAGCAGAGAAGCATTATCACTATTACAAGATTACACTAGGAAATATCTACCTGCGGATCTTAACAAAGGAAGAGTGTGCAGCTTAATCACAGGCATCATACATACATCAGACATTGCTGTTTAAAAAAAAAAAAAAAACTTTTTCAATTTCTACAGAAAAAAAATGGAATGGGTGTATTGCTTCTGCAGAAAGCAGCTTAGATACAGATCATAGCATAAATGTACACATACACACATGCTCTCACTCCAAACTGTGCTCATGCAACCATACAGCATATTTAGCTAAGTAATAAAACAGCATTGTTTAAAGAGAGAAAATACAGCAAATGAATCAATATACGGCCCTCATGCCAGGGCATTTTTTGTGGCATCTGTTTTCCATTCCTTTGCTCGGCACAGAGAGTTGGCTGGCTGCCGCACCATTGCAGCCAATCTCTCTCAGCCAGTGTTGAGGTATGCAATCTGCATTAGGCTTCATCTCATTTGAGCTCACAGCGACCTCGTTCAACATGCGCTTGTCTGTTGCCGGGAGTTTGGATGTATATCTGTCAGAATGGGCACAGAACAAATAAAAAAAGCAACAGTTGAGCTTTACTGGAGAGGTATAATGCATTTTACAGTGAACTGGTGTATCCTCAATACTACACTCCCTCTGATGTTGTGATCCATAACTCTTATTCTTTTCCCATGTTTCTTTGCTTGCTTGCATCCCTCTCTTCCTCTTTTCCTGAAATTGTCTCCCATCTCCCATCTCCCTCTCTCTCTCTCTGTTTGCTTCATCTTTAGTTATTGTAGTACCACTGGGATCTCATTAAGCCACTAACTTCAAATAAATAAAACAAACAGCAGAGACAAAATGAGGAAAATATATATTATAAAAAACTGACTTGTAATGAGTTTTCCTTTTCTGTGTTCTGACACCTTTCTGACACTCCTTTGTCACTTCCTTTTCTTTGTCTCACTGGTTGCCTCTGTCAAGTAATTTAATTTCAAATAGGCTTTATTGGCATGGCTGAGGCAATGTAATGGTGCCAAAGCTTTAGAACCTCCCCCAAAAAAAGAAACACTATATGTGCCTCTCCATGTTTTCCTCATTTCCCAGCCTTAGTGCATCCTCACTGTTTCCCTGCCAGCAGAAAACAAAGCTACCTCGGTTGTTTCCTAACTGAAATACACTATATTGCCAAAAGTATTCACTCATCTGCCTTTACAAACATATGAGCTTGAGTGACATCCAATTCTTAATCCTTAATTAATATGATGTCAATCCACCCTTTGCAGCTATTATGTCTTCACCTCTTGTGTTTATGGGAATTTTTAAACATTCTTAAAAAAGTGCATTTGTGAGGTCAGACAGTGGTGTCGGATGAGACATCCTGGCTTGCAGTCTCTGCTCTAATTCCTCCCAAAGGTGTTCTGCTGGGATGAGGTCAGGACTGTGTAGGCAAGTGAAGTTCTGCCACCCCAAACTCACTCATCCATGTCCTTTTGGCCCCTGCTTTGTGCACTGGTGCGCAGTCATTTTGGACCCCACTCTGCAATTTTACGTGGTCTCCACTTTGTGGCTGAGGTGCAGTCATTCACAATCGCTTCCACTTTTTTTTAAATAACACCACTAACAGCTGACTGTGGAATATTTAGTAGCAAGGAAATTTTTGACTGAGCAGTGGACTCTGGACAGGTGGTATTCTATCACGGTACCACACTGGAATTTACTGAGCTCCTGAGAGTGACCCATTCTTTCACAAATGTTTGTAGAAGCAGTCTGCATGCCTAGGTTCTTGGTTTTATGCACCTGTGGCTGTGGAAGTGATTGGAACACATGAATTCAGTTATTTGGATGGATGAGTGAATATTTTTGGCAATATAGTGTATTCCAGTTGCCTTTCTTGAGATGGAAAAGATGTCAATATAAAATGGATATAAATAAAGATGGAAGGTCAGAGGCCATGGTGCCTACATCTCTCCTGGTTTCTTCCCCTCACCCTCTTTCCCCCACTTCTCCAGTTGGCCCCTCTGTTTTTTTGCCTGTGTTCATGCACAGTAGCAGGTATTTTACCATCTTCTTTGGGCATTAGTCCCAGCTCATCTTGCTGGATTCTTTGTCCAGGGGCGACAAGAGAGCTGAAGCTGATCCCGGAGTCACTTTCGTAGAGGCTGAAAATTGGGAGGCTTGACTTGCTGTTGCAAGGGTCAGTCTTGTTTTACATAGCTGAACTAGGATTGAACCTGACAAGAGTAGAAGTGTGGGTCATGGAAATGAGATAAGCATCCTGGGAAAATCTCTTATTTTTTGAATTGATCAACTGTTAGAGGGTGAGTACCACCAAATGTCTGCCAGTGGAGTATCTTGTGCCTTGTGCTCCTAGGACTTCCACTGAGATCAAGAAGCTGCTGATGTCGATTGAGAAAAGGGAGAGAGAGAGAGAGAGGGGGGAAACAAAGCAATGGGAGAAAGCAAAAGGAAAAAAAATAGAAGGATAAAAGAAATCTTGATTTTGTCTGAGAGAGTATTGATTTTTTCCTCTGGGTTGGCCATGTGCGCACAGCCTGTTATTAGTTTAGAAACAAAAAATGGAATTGTGTGTGTGTGTGTGTGTGTGTGTGTGTGTGTGTGTGTGTGTGTGTGTGTGTGTGTGTGTGTGTGTGTGTGTGTGTGTGTGTGTGTGCTCTTGCTGCCTGGCTGTTTGCATATATTTCTTCTGTGTGAGAGTTCCTGTTGCCTGAGTGCAGCACTTGTGTATGAGGTGTGTGGGTTTGTGCATTGAGTGTTTGTGTGTTTAGGCCTGGCTTTTGGACTGGTGCATGAGCCCGTGTGCTTTGGAGCCTCTGGCTGGTTGGAGATGTTGGGATTAGAGAGAGATTAGAGCGGTGATTACACAATGTCTTCGCTCTAATGATCCCAACTGTTTGTTCATCTTATCAGCTGCACTGCACTGGATTCCACGACTGCCGCTGATATGAGATAACACTCGGATTACTTCCATACCTCCGACTCTCCAGTCCCCCAACTCCAACCATCACACCAGTCAGAAAGAGGAGTGACCCTAGCGAGGGGGCACACAAGCCTTCGGGTAAAGAGAGAGCAAGAGATGGACATGTACTGTAGGAAATTCATACTAACACTAGGTGACTCTCAGGACTGACCTCTCAAGTCCATGTAAGCATTAGCCAGAGTACTCATTGTTCACTGAGACAATACACTGACCCCCCGGAGAGCCCTCAGTATGCAGTGCAATGTAGCCACACAGCCACAGCATATTACAGAGGGAGCAGTGGGTGGAAGCAGTGATAAGGTGTCCAATGTACTCTGGTATACAATGTAGTGTGAGTGTACATTTTCTGGCTGTTGGGGAGAAGTATGAGGTTATTAGTGTATGTGTGTGTGTGTGTGTGTGTGTGTGTGTGTGCGCATGTGTGTGTGTCATATATTTCTCTGTAAAAGGAAAATGTACTTGGTTTCTGTTGGTGTGGTGGCCTGTGAAATAACGGAGAGCGTGTGAGGATGGGTGTGCGTATTTTTTATTCTTTTTTATTTTTTTAATAAAGTAAGGATTCACAGATTTGTGTGCTTAAGTGTGTTTGCCTAAATATGACTATGTGCATGACAGAGTACAGTATATGTGTGTATCACCATGTGTGTGCGCACTTCTCTTCATGCCTGCATGGCACTCTGATCTCCCCATTACAAGGTCGATTAAGCCACTAATCCCCAAAATACACGCGTCCAACAGCACGACACTGGAAAAAAGTCTCTACCAAGGAAAAAAATGGCTGAATCTTCCCTTTCCTGTTGCTCGGAGCTTAAGCCACACACCAGTGCTGCCTGCTACAGAGCAAGAGCACGGAAATGTGTTTCTACCTCCATAACCACACAGGCAGGGGATTAACAGACACCCTAAACCCTGGAAAAGCAGCTACTTTTACACTCCTATGGCTACAGAAGAAAAAAATTGAATACACAGTCATGGTGACACAGCAGGATTTTGAGTCCTACATATTGGGTATCTTTTATGCTAAGTAAGATTCACAGGATAACTGATTTTCCCAAGTCTTTTACTATAGGTGGCATTCGCTCAAACATGTCCTCCAACTAAAGCTGGGATTATACTCTCTTGTGGACATGGACAGCTGTGGCCACCACGGATGACAAGTTTTTCCTATTATATAGTTTTTTAGTCAGTTTGGTGTCTGCCTGCAGGATGTAGGTGTAGTCATATTGTAGTATCATGTCTTCACAGGCAAGTCCATGCAGTCACAACAAATTGGAGGGCATGCAACCTTCTACATGGAGCCTTAAGTTGTTCCTCTGATGACAAAATTTAACTCACCTGGTCCCAGGTGTAACATACAACCCATAAAACGGTTCCTGTAACAACTTACAGCTGGATTTCCAGTTAAAAAGACTAACACCTCTTCAGGTACAGTGCGGTTAAAAAGTATTTGCCCCCTTCCTGATTTCTTGTTATTTTGACATATTTGTCACACTTCAATAATTTAGATCACCAAACAAATTTTAATATTAGACAAAGATAACCCAGAGTAAAAACAAAATGCAGTTTTTAAATGATGATTTCATCTATTAAGGGAAAACAGCTATCCAAAACCTACCCGGCCATCTGTGAACAAGTAATTGCTCCTCTTTGTTAAATCATTAATTAAACTGTGATTAACTACAGTTTTTGGAAAGCTGATTTCAATTTCACTAGCCACACCCAGGCCTGATTACTGCCAGACCTGCTGGATAAATAAATCACTTAAATAAAACCTGTCTGATAAAGTGAAGCAGGCTAAAAGAGTTCAAAAATCAACACACATGCCACGATCTGAAAGAGCAGCGGAGAGACAAAGTCATTTGTTTCTGACATCTGTCAATCTGGAAAGAGTTACAAAGACATTTCTAAGGCTTTGGGACTCAAGCAAGCCATAGTGAGAACCATTATCCACAAATGAAGAAAACTTGGAACAATGGTGAACTTTCCCAGGAGTGTCTGCCCTACCAAAATTACTCCAAGAGCACATCGATGACTCATCCAGGAGGTCACAAAAGAACCCAGAACACCATCTAAAGAACTGCAGGCCACACTTGTCTCGGTTAAGGTCAGAATTTATGATTCAACAATAAGAACGAGACTGGGCAAAAATGATATCCATGTCCAAGTTTCACATTTGCCAAAAAACATCTGGATGAGCTACATGTGTCTAATGTTAAAAAAACTAAGAAATCAGGAAGGGGCACTACACATACTTTTTTAAAGTTACAGCACTGCTTAGTAAATTTAGGCTCCAAAAATACTTGATTAAAGTTAAGAAAATGTCATCGTTGGAGTCAAACGATGACATCTTTAAACATTATTACAAAGCTCCAGTGTGACACACTGTGACACCGGCAACACTTTTTTTTTTTTTTTTTTAAATGAAGGTTCTCAAATCCATCAATTAGTAAGTGCTTTTTAGCATGCATTACCGTATTATTTTTAAACACCCTATCCTAAATGGCCATGTTTTACAACTAGTCTTTCACTCATTAACCGCTAAAAAAGGATCAAATTGATATAATCGGTGTATAGTAATCTTAACCTGCTTTGCTCTCATGGGCCTTACAAGGTGGTAGTCATTTTCACCCACTAACACTCAGTAAAAATGGTTTACTGAGAATCTTTTTTTGAGTGATGGGTTAAAGCTTGAAAAATGTACTGGGGGTTACTGGGGGTGCAGGTAACCAAGCTTTTTGTTTTTGTTTGTTTTTTTTTTAAATGAAGGATACTAAAGATTTGTTAATAATCATCATGTTAATTATCATATCAAACCTCTTTGGGTTAGTAAGTGTCAAATGTCTAGTGAATGGGTGATAAGCAAAACCTCAGTACTGAAAGTACAACGTATTGAATTATAATGATTATTCTGTAGTACTACCTCCTCAGAAGGTGCATACTGGGCAAAGGATATTGATATCATATTTTACTGTATGACAACTTCCTTTTCTCAGTTGTAGAACATGATCATGCAGAAAAACCCATTACTTCTTCACAACAAATGATAAAGAGCCAATATCCTACTAATATGCCCGCCATCAAGCAAATAGCTATTGGGGAGCATGTGTGCATTTAAAGTAAAGTGGTACCAAAGCTTCTTATGTCTTTTTTTCCAACACAGGCTAGCACACATGACCTTTCATATTATCCTTTTCTCATGACTACATGCTGGAAAATAGTAATTACTGGACTCTTTTTGTATCCCTGTTGTGCTGCCCTGCTCTCTGCATGGGATGTAGAGGAATCTGCATAATGTTTAATTAGAGTGCTGGTGTTCAGAGCTGAGGCTCCATCAGGGAATTGAAGCTGAGCAGAGGACCAGGGGCCCTCAGAGCCATCCTGATTCCACAATCTACTGCCTAATTTGGCATTATTCACTTGGTGCCCTCAAGTCGAGCGTGGCCTAACATTTATACTTCTCCAATCTCTCCCTTAAATTTGGCGTTGCAAGGTGAATTGGACTTCTTTCCAGAGGAACAGTATAATGTAAAGAATGGTTTATATTTAATAATTTGGGTCATTTTAGTTGTTTGCAAAAGTTGGCTTAACTAGGTTAGTAATATTTTTTTCTTTTGTGATGCATAGTGCTCTTCACTATTATTAAAATGATCTAGTGAACTAATTGGCATGCTGGGGACCAAATTTCTGCAGTGTCAATCATTTTCACAAAGAAGATGTTCCTGTAAAAGTTCTGCTCCAGTGTCTTGCCGTTTCTTTCTATCTCAAACTGGGTTGCTGCACACACTAAAGTATGGAATTTATAATCTGCCTGCTCTGGATCAGACAAGTGTTTTATTTATTGCTATGAGTGTTGCTCAGAAAGAGTCAGTCTTAGCTGCTAAATGTTTTCATGATGAATGCCAGCTTGCTAACCCGAATGACCTCAAACATTTGTATAACAAACAGTGGTTCATCTGATGCTCGAGGAGCAACTGTGAATATAAATATGTATTCAGAAAAAAAAAATCCAGTGTGATTTATTTTATTAAAATCCCGCTAGATAAATTGTTTGTAATGGTTATGCTCATGCTCAGAAGGTGGGGACTGGGCATGAATTGTTCTGAGCTAAAAGACAAATGGTTGATTTTGGAAGACACTGAACCTTATGCTCCTGAGAACTGCTTTAACCTGGTCCAACAAAATCCAACATATTTAACAACAATCAGCTTCAAGGTTTCATCTTCTGACAGCAACACTAACATCTCCTGCATTCATTTGTTTATATATTTCAGTTAATCTAATAACAACAATGACCATCCCTGACTAAACTAAAAGTGATCTTAAACTGAACTGCAACACTAACAAGGTTTATCTGTGTGTCCACAGTGTGTTATGTGGCTTCTTGCTGTTGGACACTGCAGTTCGCCTCCTCGAAATGAAAAATCCCATCAATATACTAGGTAACACCTTCTATCATGAAAAATATGGCTAGAATAATTTTTTGTTAAACCGCTTGACCTCTGTAGTTCTGTACGGTCCTGTGGTGTCTGCTGTGATATGCTTGGGTCCTGTCGCAGCTGGAGGTCTCGCAGCTTGCTTGTGGGGTATAGATCTGTTCTGCTCTCCAAGGATCCCGTTAACATGGCTGACCTCTGCCTCTGCAGGTTGTGTGCTCTTAGAGATTTCTGTCTGGGACTGTCTGGCTGCACCTTCAGGAACTGCTCGGGAGAGTTCCTTCTGTTGTGACCCCATCCTAATTGAATTTCCTAAATGTCTGCATCCACTGAGGCTGCTGGAGACAAAGTCTTATACTTATAACACCATATATCCTAATAATATTAAATCAGATCATGATACCAAATCATAGATTTGCCAGTTTTGTACATTAAAATTAATCATATGGATGGTAATAAGGGTAATTAGCATCTGCCTTACTGAGGTAATTAGTATGAAGCAATGCAAGCACAGTTGGTTCATTTGTCCTGTTTACTTATGGCCCATCAATGCATAATTAGCCATGGTAAAGGTGCAGGTGATGTATTGTAGCTATCCAATCCAGTCATCAATAATGGATATGTCCCACCTTAGCTAAAATGAACTGCAATATGATGGAATCCACCTCAAAACTTTATAATGAAATGCCATATAAATCATCAAACTCTCTCAAATGCTGTAGGCAATACTATCTTTGTTGTCATAATCCCTTTTAATGTAATGATTAAACTGTGTTTGCTTCATTTGAAATAAAACAATCCAAAGGGCTAATGTTAACTGTATTAATTATGTAATCATTCTTAGTGCTAGATCTATCCCAATCAGTGCTCAATTTAAGATAAACACCTGGTTTATCCTTGATTATCTGCTAATGAGAAATTAATTAATGTTTTTCAGAAACACAAAACAGGAGCACCGGGTCCCTTAATTATAATCTACCAGTTGGCTGTGACAACCTCAAAAACCATCTTTGCACCATGGTGTCTTCTTCATGAAGGAACCAGAAAGAAACAACAAATGACACAGAAAAATGCCGTACATAAAAAGCTAATACAAGAGGCTCCAAGGAGAAGTATTATAATGGTACCTACTGTGAAAGATGAGTGCATTGTTCCTACTGAGACAGAATTCATTCAAACACTTTACTGTATTTTTTCCTCTCTGCCCTCAGAAAATCTCCAGAGTCCAGGTGTCGCCTGTGGGTGTATAAGTATGTGTGTAATTTTTTGTTTGTTGAAAGTATTATTTTTTTTTCGTGTTGTGTAATTATAAGGCACACTTTGCTGAATGGTGCTGCTGCTCCAGCTGACCAATCAATGAGTAATGAGAGGCCCAGAGACCTGTAAGAGATTGACTGCAACCGCAACCCCTTCTTCTTATTCAGATCTTAATCACAGTGGTCCCTGAGGATCCTGTGATGCATGCCTGGAAATGTTTGGACCTGTTTGACTCGATAGGGGTATGAACTGCCCAGACCTCATCCTTCTTTCCACTCTGTGCCCTCCCTCCTCCCCCTCCAATGCCTGATGGAAGTGGGAGGATGGAATTGAAGCCAAGAGCTGGACTGTAGTATACCTGAGGGGGGCAAAGCAGTTCTTTAAATGGAGAAGTGAAAAGGCTCATGAATAGCATTTTAACCCGAGGACAAAGTCTGCAGGTTAAAATGTCCACTTTCACAGGGTCGCGGTCAAATCAAGAATGGAGGAGAGATTCAGTGAAATCCTTAATTAAATCCACTGATATCTACAGGCAACCTAATTAAATCAGGGCCATAGTTTAATTGCATTTTCAAAAGGCTTTTCATTTGATTGGTATATTTTCGCCTTCTTGAAGCAGAAGGAGAGTAGACTGTAAATTCTCTTCCATTCTGTCACTTCTTATGTATGATTAATATTCAGTGTTGGTTCTCCTCATGCATTTAATCTGTCTGGTCATTACGGCACACGTAGAAAACTGTAACGGTCCTGTCAAGCAATCATGGGACTTCCAATGGACTATTTAATAACCTATATAAACAATGTAAATTTGAAACACTATGATAAAGTATGTCACTGTCATTGCTGTCAGTCCCCAGTTCTGCTACTGATGTGGTTCATTTAGAAGCACTGGGAGAGCTGGTGGTGGGAAATGTGTAACTCTTTGCCCACATTATTCAGTGTAGGGTCAGTTCATTTTAAAAATAATATGTTTTAGACTCAAAATCTTGCTGGAATTATAGCACACATCTGTTGAGTGGGGATAAATAGAGACTGGGAGATAAGGATAAAGAGAGAAGACATTGTAAAAGTTACTTTAAGTGTTCAAGAAAAATTAAAAGGTATGAAATATTCAACAGTTAAGGACCGCAGGCAGTTTTATTACACAGACTTAGACACCTGGTCCCTGAAAATAGAGTGAAAAAGAAGTGAGAGAGATGATTGAAAGGCAGAGGGGGAAGGGGTGAATAGAGTGAGCTGCAGTGAGCCAGTCCCTCAGGAGCACATTAAGTGAACAGTTCTTTGGTGTAGGTGTGTAATGTCCCTTTGTAAAACCTGCCCTTGCTTCTATAGCAACACGCCTCTGTGGCTCGATGCACCAACGTGTGAACTCGGCTCTGCATGCTTACTGATGGCCACCATCCTCAAGTGTTCCCACACTCCTTAACAGAAATAACACTCTACTCCATTGTGCTTGTGCCGCTGCTGCCGCACTGTTGTCACTTCATTCTGACACTGGAAGGGCTTATGCAAGAGCTAATTTGTAAGTTTTTTTTACTCACACTGATTCATTTGTGTGCATTTACAGTTACAGTTTAGCCATAACTACCCCCCCCCCCCCAAACTGCCAAAAACAAACAAGATCTCTGCAGTATTATGATAAATGTTTTCCTCTCAGGCAGCAGAAAGATGATTTAAAGGTCTGTAAAATAAACTATGACCTCTATTGGCAACCAGCATCATTAGAACTCATCTTCTCCTACACAGTTAACACGCCTCCCTCCCCCCCACATGTTCCCTCTCCCTCAGTCCAACTGAAACAAACAACAAAGCCATATATTCACACAGAGATGAATAAGGTGGCTAATTAGACCCGAGATCCAACAGAAATAGCTTGTACATAGGTAATACATCACCATGCAAAATACAAAACACTGCAATAATAATACTGCTGTGTCACTTGCTTTTTTTTTTTTTTTTGCTTAAGCAAAGGGCTTCTCAGCCTTTGTAGCTGAAATGTTAATGCAGATGTTAAAACACTATTTGCTTGATTGTAGTACCATTCTGAAGATGTTTTGAAACCGACAATGAGAGTACAGATGACAGCTAATCAGGAGTTTCTTTTTCCAAGATATGTTATGAACTGGATACTGGCTAGGTAATTCTTCTAAAAGCCAGAGATCATGACTCTCAAGGGAATAATCAATGAGCCATTTGTATTGATCAAAAACCATTCCATCTACTTTGTGGATATATTATGGTGCTACTGTGAAAATATGACAGCACTTATTGCCTCATTAAAATGTGTCATCCTTCAGTGTCTCTCACTGAAAGATTTAAAGCTGCAGTAGGCAGAAATCTAAAAATTGAAAATAGACAATTCTCCTCCTACATCTCACCCCTCTCCCCTCACTGATCGAAGGTCCTCCCACCAGAAAAGTTTAAAATACTCTTAGAGTAAGTCAGTGCTGAATCCTGGCTCCACACAGGACTAAAACCCCAATCTTCCAGGTGAGAGTCATCTACTTAACTCATTACACCAACACATCTAAGTGGACTTTCATGTTTTAAATGATCGAGTCCAGGGAACAGAGACTGACCAAGGAGCCTATCCCAGCTGCCACAGGACGAAAGGCAGGTTACAGTACAACCTGGACAGGTTGGCAGTCTGTCGCAGGGCTAACACAGAGAGACACAAACATCAGCTTATTGTATGAGTTAAACTCCCAGAATGGATACTGTGGAGCTGTCAGTGGAGTTTCCTGAGATTCACCCATTAGACAGCGTGCATGTTTTTGTTTTTGGCTGCAGTGCATATTTTAAATTCATGAGCTTCTTTGACTATGAAGGAAAGCGTCTGATGAAGCTGCTAAAATACTTCCCCAGATTCGTATTTACCCTAAAATATGTAATGTGAGGTCAACCTACAAGCCTCGGTAGCTGAAAAACTATTAGGAGGCTCAGTGTAACTCCTGCTTTTTAACGTCTACTGTGGTTCAAGAAGCTTTTAAAAGTGAAGGAACCCATAAGGGTTTTGTCCCATTTGTGTATTTAATAAATGATATTCCTCCAAAAGTGGAATAATGCATTTGCTTAAATGGTACCTCAGAACTGAGCAGACCCTTTACAAGAATAGATTAAGTTTTCTTCGAATCCTTACTTCCAGGGAAAATAAACTGGTCTGTGGCATCTGCTACCAGCCTACTTGCCAGAATTGTATCACCAGTGTCCATATGGTCACCGCCACCCAGAGTCAGTCTCTCCATAACTTAGTTTTCTTAATTAAAATAAATATTTTCATTTCTCCTACTGTAATCATAATTAAATTGGAGTGAGGGAGATGATGAGACAGGACAAGCAAGAGGAAAAAAGCTTATAATGAAGGAAATGTGTAAAAAGCTGAGAGGGCACTTATTGAGTGAAGTATGTGTGAAAATTGAGTCTGAAAGCTTTGTCTGTCGCTGGCAGTTGTGTTGAAAGGGAGCTTGCGTGCCATACTAATAGACTTGTCTGTTTTTTGGGAAAGATGAAAAATGCATCACGGCCAAACTACCCAAATAGTAGCATATTGTACAGTTACAAGATAGGTTTGCTTTTGCCATTTTTGCAGCATATACTCCTGAAATTTGACTGTCAGATGATATGACCCACTGTAGTTAAGTACAATCTCTTTGCATACACACCGACGTGAACCCATATTTGCACACACAGGTTGCACTAGATACAAACATGGTGCACTGCTTGTGTCTACCTGCTGTTTTTGGGGGGGTTTTTGGAAAGAACAAATAGGTCAAATTAATTTCCACTGCTTTCAGGGTTAAACCCATTTGATCCTCTTCTGTAGTAGTTCTGTGACAGCTTTGCCAAACCAGGTAAGAAATCTCTAATTCCCCCAGCTGTTGTGGATAGTTTTATCTTATTTTGTACATTAACACAAAGCATAAAAGAAAGTGAGATGCACTGATGCACGTGCACACACACACACACACACACACACACACACACACACACACACACACACACACACACACACACACACACACACACACACACGCACATTAAGAATATGATCAGACACCTCCCTCCAGACAGGTGACAGTACAATGAACGGCTTCAGATCAGGGTATTCTGTAGATAAAGATGTCCTCTGTTATTATTAATTCCTCTTGGAGAATTTCTCTACATGTTGGTTCCCTGTCAATTAAGTATACAACAATGAAGACAAACTCACCTCCATTGGCCCTCTGTTGCAAGCAAACCACTTTTTTTTTTTTTTACTTTTTTCTTTCCCAGGAATCAATTCTCAATGGTAGACTTCAGTAAGCTCATTAGGCTCTCACTAGGCACAGACTCCATTACAACTGCATAATTATCAGAGTTCTCCCTTCATCCCCCTCTCTGAAAGAAACACCTTCATTCTGGGTCTGACAGTGATTATTGTTATGATACATCACCTGGGAACTGAGAGCAGAAATAATTCTTTGCACCATTGTGTGCTTACGTTTTCACTCACATATAGTAGATGTATTACTAAAGCGTGGCCGTTTCATAATCTGCATTTGCATTTTCAGCTGTTTGCAAGCAGTAGTTGTGGTTACAGTATATCTTCATGCTTTCATCACATTTTCCTGCATTCACAAATTACAATAGATAATATTTTTTTTTTTTGCAGATGCAATTTCATACAATAGATATTTATTTGATTTACATATGTTCCTTTGCCCTTGCATATGCAGTAACATATAGCTGTTTGTTCACATAAAAGTGTGCATTTGTTTCTATTTCCACTGACTCTGTGTGTGCTGTGTGCAGTTTGTGCATGTGTGAATAAATGCACAGATGGGATTCGGGTGGCTAGAGCAGGAAAGGCTGCAGTGGGAGTAGCAGCCACGCTTTGCTTGTCTTTCTTTTCACAGGCGTTGCAAAGGAAGTGTAACATGACTTGAAGATAATTAAAAAAGCAGATCCATATATATTAAAAACTGAAAGCCCATGGTAGGAAGACTAGACTGAGCATCATTAGGATTCTGTCCATGCTGTAAAGTTAAACCAGGCCTTAACTAATCACCCCGAAGGTAGAGCAACCCTCTAAGAGAGCATATATTTCATTACTCCAGTCTGGAGGGACAGAGTGTGCCCCACCCCTAACAACCTCACCCTGCCTCACCCCCCAGCCTCTCTGGGTTGATCTGTACCTGGACACTCCCCATGGGAGTTTAGCTCATACTATCTTGAGTGGAAAAAGACATTTTCAGTACAACCCACTCATGTGAGGTGACTCAACAAGTACTTGAATCCTGTCGATGCTGCCTCTCCAAACATGTAATATTGAATGTTACTGCTTGCCAGGAAAATAAAAAAATTTCAATAAAAATTAATCTATCCAGGCCAGCTGCTATGAATACCAGCAGACTAAATTGCTACCAGGTAGATTTTTATTACTTTTAGGTATGAATTCACATGAGACAGACAGAAATGTGAGCTGCAAAAAAGGTGTGAAAGCTAACACTGTAAAGCAACAAGATGTATGTGTGCTGCTATAAGCTGCTGCTGCCATCTTGCTTGTATGTAATGGACAGTAGCCTTTCTACAAAATGCACCCCTTTGTGTGTGTATATGTCCTGAAGTGGACTGCTGTATCCATGTACCCCCTGGCCACCCTGAGAGCACAGGAATTGGCCATGATAACAGCTTTAACAACGGAGTATATGATCTAATAGGAGCCCAGTTGTTCGGAAATGAATATATTTCTTGAGGGGATGATTAAATGAGAACATTGCAGAGGAGGTGATAGATGAAAAAAGAGATAGAGATGTGCTGGGAAGGAGTGGGAAGCCAACAGATAGTGAGGGAGAAAGGCAGAAAGAAGTGAAAATTAGCAGGTGGGAGTAGGAGAGCTGAAATATAAAAAAACGAGAGTGAGGCAAGCTGAAAGTAAAAGACAGATCATGGAGCAAGAGGGAGGAAAGAAGGAGACGAGTCTGATTGCCGGGCAGAGAAGGCATAAGAATATTAGCTGTTTCATTACACAGAGCAAGAGAGCCTGAATCTTTCCACACAGAAAGGTTTAAGTATCTTTCATTAGAGGGCTACAGCTTCCAAACTGCTCCCAAAAAGGGACTTTCTGTTTGGCCCTAATTTTCTTTCCCATTCACCGTGAAAGCAGGGTCACAGTGGTGAAGACTTTTGTGTTACTGGCTATAAATTCCAAGTGTTTATGTCAGTACATCTTGAAAAAAAAAGAGATATTAGTCTGTCAAAGCAATGCAACTGTCATTTTTCCAATTAATGCTTGAAAAATGTCCTTATGTGTTGTTAAATACAGTATTTCAAGGAAGTAAAGGCAGGGTTTTGCCTCTGTGTGTGTGTGTGTGTGTGTGTGTGTGTGTGTGTGTGTGTGTGTGTGTGTTGTGTGTGTGTGTGTGTGTGTGTCTCTGTGTGTGTGTGCCTCCATTTTACTGTATCTGTGAAAGAAAGCAAGTGAATGAGAGGTGCAGGTGACTTCATCAGTCAGGGTGACGGGTGGGTTCCGTCAGTGTGACGGCCTCGTCAGCGGCCCATATTAAACACATTAAACACTGGGCCGAGCTCCTCATTAATCAGCCCAGAGGGATGACAGCCAGCTCTGCTATCGGCCCTATACATCCACGCATGCCCAGGGCTGTCTGGGCTCCAGGTAATATACCCTTCCCGCAGATAACACCATGATAGATCGACTGCAGTCGTTCTGATTGGGGCTCACTAGTGTAATACCACCTTGTCTGGCTTTATCAGAGAACTCCGTTGAGCAGTCATGGCAGATTGGCTTTTCAAAAGCTTCATGATTCAACTGATTTTTGACTGGAAGGGAGTGTCTGGATGTTCATGTCAGCTGATTTAGTATTAGACCTATAAGGTGATACAGGCACTTTAAAGGTACCATCCAAAGATAATTGTCATGGCTGCACCCTCTCAGAGAGAATAATGATGTCCTGCATGCAACCTGTCACATTAATTATAAGAGAATTATTAACCCTTTGAGAGACCCTCTACCAGTTTGAAAGTTGTGATTAATTCTCACAGTTTCCTACTGCTCATTTGATACACACCAGAAAACATCAGAAATAATTTTTTTCTTTCGAGTAACACAATACAATTATGGCAGCAGAAAGTTGTAGTACAAGTTAACTATACATTAACTTTTGAGCACTGCCTTTATCGGGCTTCTCCAAAAACAGTCTTTTCCACTCTGACTTTAATTGATTTGTGATTATGTCACCTACCTGAGGGGCAGCTTTTAATCATCCTTGGAAGGTAATAAGAGTCTCATTCTTCATATATACCACACACATCAACCTGAACGGCCACCAAAGATTGAACCTCATCCATAACAATATTGTCCTTTCTCACAAACTACCCCAAGAAACAAAAACAAATCAACTGTCTAAGAAAGACTCTGTAGCTGATGGCAAGCAATGTGGAAATTACACCAATAACTGCTGTAGTTAGTGTTTCAATTAGATTAATGTGGCCTTATTAAGGGTCCTAAGAGAGGAGAAGGCATAATGGTGGTGTGCGGTTAAGTTAGTTGGGATAGAAAGTGTTGTCCAGGTTCAGTTGTCGAAGGCATTTCTTCTGCACCACTAGGTGTCTCTCTTCAGATGGGTTAGAGTCCGAGTTTGAAGCTCATACAGAGTAACTGAGGGGCTGAGAGAGGTCAGACCTAGAGAAGAGGGTGGAGAAGAAAGAAGCTAGGGCAATTCTACTAGGTCCTCTGCTTCTCTTTGTGCCCCTGTTTGTACACAGACGTGACTGTTTTTTCAGCTGCTCGTTGAGCCATAAGGCTTCCGTCTAGCTGTTTTTAGTTGTTTTTGAGAGCAACTCTTTAAGTGCATTCTGCTCATCTATTTGCTTCAACTCATTTGTGATGTAAAATTCAGAATGCACAACTGTCATCTATAAATTCTGCAGAGATAATATTTTCTTAAAGTCCTGAAGCCAGTGAATAAAATGTCTTCTTTTCATGTATTCATTTACTCAGGTACTTTGTATGTGTTATTTATTGCCCTCTTTTCACCTCCACGGACCTTTTGTTCGGCTTAATGCGCTTTGTCATTCTCTCCCTCTCTGGTTTTGTTAAGATATGCTGTCCGCTTTTCCATTCCATTGCCTCCCCCTTCTTTTGGAGGAACTCATACATTTCCTCCACACTCTTTGTTGCTCCTCCATTCCCTTGTATCAACTGCAGTCCTGAGCAGCAGAGGTTACATCAGTTTGTATTGGAGGGTCAGAAGTGCAGCAGTATGCTCGCCCACGGGCAGCTTATCTCAGCAACGCCATAAGACTGGATTCCAGCAAATCCCACTGAAACCACATAACATATTTGATCTTGGTAAAACACTTGCAAAATGAACCCGGAATGAAAACCACAGCAGAAAAAATATCCACAAGCTTTTTATCACCTCTTTGCATATTTGGTTTGGTCTTTTCACAAATCCAGACGAACACCATTTCCCCACTGTCTGCATTGCCTTGTTACAGTGTGCAGGCCCTTCTACTGTGATTCTCCCGAATGCATCGGGAATGTGGCCAATCAGCAGTGGGCATCATGTTGCCACAGCCTGTCTTTAATGCTGTGGTGTGGAACAGACATGGAGCCAGTGTAATTACTTCCATTATCACTGCCACACAATACAGAGTGACACGAGGAAGACAAGGATTGAAGTTGACTCATAATGGGACATATGAAATCTACCTTCAACTTGGATGTGCTGGCAGACAGAGAGTGTGAGGGTGTCATATAGGGAGGAAGGGGGATAGACAAAAATGATTCTGGTGTGCGTGAGTTTAGCTGTCTCTCTGCCTTTTTCTTTAACAAGTTTGCAGAGAGAGAGGGGGGAGCTATGAATTCAGCTTCTTCCCCGAGCTTGTAATCAGCAGGCATGTCAGTAAACACTGTTAATAGGGGTGGACACTTTCTCCCTTCTCACCCAAGACCCCTGCAGTAGCTAATTGGGATAAATGCAATGCCATGCTTCATTTACTGTCACCCTCTCTGTTTCTTTTTGTCTTCTTCCCCTCCTGTTTTCTTCACCTCCTTCATTTCTGCTTTAACCTCATCTTTCTCTGCGGCTCTGCCTTGTGTTGTTCTCTTTGCTTGTTAATAGCTTCCCGGCTCATTGATACCCCAGATGTTTTTTATAATCAAAACATGAGAAACTGCAGAGTGGACATGACGGTGTCTCATCCACCATGGGTGATTTGAAATGAGTCATTTGCTGCATGTGTTCAATGTTGACAGACAAAAAATGGACTGTGTAATGAATGACATATGAGATACTGTGAACAACTGGTAATTCAAATCACTTGCTTCCATTTTCTATCATTATTGTAAAATACCCTGCAACCAAGACACGCTGTACCAAAAGTTCCTGCATAATACATACTTCATGTACCTCAGAGTAAAGAAATAACTATTTGATTTGATATTATTCATTATGATTTATTATTTCGCTGCTACTTTCCACCCATACTTTGTGTATATATGATGGTGTAATGTATTCATGGGTCTTGCTGCACCATCATTGCTTTTGTGATGTAATCTCTTTTCCCTTGGCTTGGACCCCACCTGTGGGAGAAGGAGAGAGAGAGCTGTAAGTGCTTGTGTGATGTAAAATGCCTAATTTAGGGGGTGATTGATGGTTTAATATTGCAGCCTGCAACCTTGCTGCCCCCACCTACCCAATGAAGCTGCAGGCAGGTGTGAAGCTGTAGCACTGTGTGAGTATAATGTCACTTTCTATTCTCACATTCAAACCCAGTCGGCGGAATTAAACCAATTCTGAGTTTGTTTGTTTTGGGGTGTGTGTGTGTGTGTGTGTGTGTGTGTGTGTGTGTGTACACTGTGGGCATGCTGGAGCATTTCTTCCATCGTGGCAGAGCTAAAATCCACTTAGATGTATTGACTGTGGTTTAGAGTCCGTGGTCAGTTATTGCAGCCATTTCTGTTTTCCTCATTTTAACCAACCTTCCCTCATTTCGTCTGCCTCCTCTCGTTTCCCAAAGATACAGTGAATGGCCTGTGTCATTGCCATTTCCTTAATGTCATGAACAGCCCCCACTTTCTCTTCTTTTTTTTTTTTATACAGTTATATACCAATCCCAAACCCATATTGATTTCTTTTACTGACATCTCCAGGAAAAAAAAAAGTTTATCAATCAAATCTTACACCTAAACCCAGGCACAGTGGGGAGAGATTATACAGTTATATAAAATTTAGTATTGGCTATTGGCCGTTTCTTTTGGGAAGGAATATTTTTAGAGAAGTAATTTTTTATAAAGCTTATAAAACAAAACAGTTACAATTTAATTAAATATGGTGTGAAGGACATTCAGAACCCCTGCAGGACTAGGATCTCAGCCCATAATAAACAGAACCGTAATCGAAACCAGAGCCTTGTCAGCCCTTTCGTGGTTTTTACAGCTCTCCATTTCTAAAGATGTCTTATCTGTCGTTTTGTTGGAGGCCTTTTAGTCAAAGAATGCGATCCCTTTACTGAAGGAAAATCTGAAAGGTTGCCTCCAGCTGAATGTTTCAAACTACATTCTGCCATCTTGATTTTACAGTGCTGTATGGGAGGTCACTAGCCTCTTTATAAGCACCGGGAGGGACAACGGTCCAGCAGTGCATGCCCTAAACTGCATGCACTGCTGGACCAGTTTCAAAAACAAAAACACAGATTATGTATTTAAGTTACACTACTCGTAGAATGATTACATCTCGTTCCACAGTTAGCTATATAGTACCAGGTGTTATTCAGTACCCTAACTTTAGATATTACAGTCAGTTTTAGGAGACAAAAAATGGAATCAGTTAATAAGGTGGGAATAACTCAGCTGTAAAAGAAGTTGTGGGAGAAGAACAAGTGAAACTTAATCCAAAAAAGCCAAAAAAGAGGCAAACTTTGCCCAGACAGGTGGTGTCAGTTTCGACATATCACTACCCTTCTTTCTACTGTGAGAGAAATGGGCCAGGAAATGTTATCTTCACCAGATGTGGAAGAATATCTCTGCAGGAGAAGCTCATTAAGTTTCTGGGGTTCATTTATTATACGAACCTTACTACCAAAAAACAAAAACGAAGTGCTGTGTACCACAAAGCCATGCAAATTCCAAGGAAGAGCAGCAAGTTGCTTATTTACTCAATACTTACTAACAAGCAAAGTTTACCAAAGCTTTTGAATGTTGACATGCCCACAGCGCCAAGTGAGAGGTGGTAAAGGTGGTGCCATATGATTCAGTCTTTTTGGTAATGCAAAAATGTTGTAGTTGGGAAACTCTTGAAACCGTTTCCTTTTTGCATGTGTTGATGTTTTTGTTGTTTTGCCTTTCAGTCTTTCTATAGTTTTCTTTTTTTTTTTCTTTTTTCTGTCTGTCCACTTCCCCTCCGGTCAGCTCAAGTATCCAGTTAGGATGGACAACACCTGAGGAGCAAACAGAAAAATGATGATCAGTATCATTTTCAAAAGTTAGATAAAGTGCCTTTAAATCTCTGTGGATGTGTTGATCTGTATTCTATACAGTTCTCAGTGGGGAAATGAATCATGGTGCCATGCCTCTGAGTCATCTAGCCGTGCAGAAACTATGGTGTCATTATGTTGATATTTTGTCTACTATTAGCCACAAGGAACAACTGTTCACGCTGATATGCATAATGCCAGCCAGTGTGGACAATTGCTAAAAAATACATTGAGCTTACTTTTTCTGAATTTGAAATGCAGACACGCACACACCACATGTGCATGTGTATGGACACAGTCTCAAATGGTTGTTGTGCTAATATGTTTTTAATGTCTTTGGGATGCAGTCGACATCTCTAATTTGTTTTTGTCTAAGCTGTGTGCTTATGTGGATGGGGACATCAAAGCAGTAAAAATAGCATTTCTCATTAACCACCCTTTCCCTCTCATTTATTTTCCTCATCCTCACTTGCCAGTTTGTCCACATAAGTGTTTTTTTTTAGGGACAGCTTGTGAAGTTGTGAGGAGGAGTTGGTGAAGAAAAGATAATGGGCCGATGCTTGGTCTCCGTTTACCGTTTCCTATATTCAGTCCTCAGCAGGCTTTCATTAGAAACTCATCATCATTTGAATTTTCTGCAGCAAAAAACCTCGTGTGAAATCAAGTCACATAATGTGAATGAAACATCCAATTTAGTTATTCAAATGGACAGATAGCATGAATAATGTTTGAGACAAACATTAAAAAAATATTAATTTCATTTGCACTGTTGATTTCAGAAGGACCTTAACCTCTGCTGACAGTCAGTAAAACCTGGAGGGACCTTTTCTTTTCTTTTTCTTTTTTCCCCTTATTCACAATTGTACAGTTGGTATTCACTTATATCTTTATGAAAGATGAAAGTGAATCACTTGAGTAATTCACAATGTATTAGCAGAAAATGTATTAAAAACTTATTATTTAAGTTCATTTCAGTTAGTTGTCCACTGTAGAAGTTCATGACACCCTAGATCAAATAATCCAGCAAAATCTCTATCATGGGAGTCCATCTCTTGACTCACTTTATGCTGTACAGTGAAATTCAGTTTTACATTAGTTTAATAAATAAAGCACAATGGATGTTGCAGAGCCTTCATGCGCTAGTAAATTGATGCATCTATAAATATGGAAGTGCAAGGTCTGCAGACTTGAGTTTTGAACATCATATTCTAGACATTTGTTTATTTGTCTTGTGTATAAGGCTTGCAGCTACAGACAGGTTGCAAATGAAAGGAAAAACTTTGACCCTAACAATGAAGGGATGCAGAAATGTATTTTTCCCATAAGACATTGTGCTGGCATTCTGACATATTATATCCTGGCTGGGTAGTTGCATCCGCTTGTGTAGTTGAGTTAAAAACAACAACAACAAAAACATCTGAATTGTATTATATGGCTTTTGTAGTTACCAGATCCAAACCAGTTAATAACATAGAGGATATTTTGAATCAGTGTGAGATGGGATTCTCCATCACCATCATCAAACATCAAATTAGGAACAAATGGCTTTCCATGTCTCCTGTAGAGTTCCGCAGACTTGGAGAATCAATGCCAAGAAGCTATTTTGTTGGCATATGACAGCCCAACACCTTACTAAAATGTGGGTGTTTGTATCTCTATAAAAAACATTTTTCACTCAAGCAAGAAGAATAGATCAACTTTAATATATTAGTGTGATTCCAGAGCAAATAAACACCAGGTGTTTCTGATTGATCACCTCTTCCCTTTGATGAAATGTATCAATCTCGTCCCCTTCAGATCTTTTTGTACCATTCTATATTTATCCATGAAGTCAGATGACACATCAATTAGTTAAACTACAGCCATGTCTTGAAGATATAAAGACCTGGATGACCTTTAATTTCCTGCTTCTAAATTCAGACAAAACTCAGGTAATTGTACTCGGCCCTAGAAATCTTAGAAACATGGTGTTTGGTCAGATACTTAGTCTGGATAGCATTACCGTGGCCTCCAGTAACACTGTTAGGAATCTTGGAGTCATTTTTGACCAGGATATGTCCTTCATTGTGCACATTATTTTCATCTGCACAATATTGCTAAAGTTAGAAACATCCTGTCTCAGAGTGAAAAGCTGGTTCATGCATTTATTACTTGCAGGCTGGAGTATTGTAAATCATTATTATCAGGTCACTCTAAAAGCTCCCTGAAAAGCTTTCAGTTGTTCCAGAACACTGCAGTGAAAGTACTCACAGGGACTAAAAAGCGAGACCATATTTCTCCTGTATTGCTTCTCTTCACTGGCTCCCTCTTAAATCCAGAATTGAAATTAAAATCCTTCTCCTCACATACAAAGTCTTGAATAATCAGGCATCATCTTATCTTGAAGATCTCATAGTATCATATTATCCCAATAGAGCACTTCACTCTCAGACTGCAGGCTTACTTGTGGCTCCTAGAGTTTCTAAAAGTAGAATGGGAGGCAGAGTCTTCAGTTATCAGACCCCTCAACTGTGGAACCAGCTCCCTGTCTGTATTTGAGAGACAGACATGCTCTTTGCTTTTTGGATTAGGTTCAAAACTTTCCATTTTGATTAAACTTATAGTTAGGGCTGGATCGAGTGACCCTGAGTCATCCTTTAGTTTAGTTCTCATGATATACTAAGCATTTCTTCTTCACTCACCTCTTTTCAACCCCCATGTGTTTATACGTCACTATTGAATTTAATTGGTGTTATATAAATTAAACTGAATTGAAATGAACCAAAAATTCTACAAAGTCAAGAAGAATCGATCTACTTTACCATAACTCTGGTTATGGTCATGGTTAATTTTATGACACTTTAGCTAGTGTTACGATCTGCCTCAGCATGGGTGACAAGGATGGAGTCTGCACAAGAGGCTTAGCGATAAAATTAATTATTAAACATAAAGACACAAATATCTGGGAGGGTTGGTGCTGTTTAGAATGAAAGAGAGAGTGAGCAGTTTATCTAAGCCAGCTTTGAGTCTGGAAGGCACAGGTGAGTTGCTTTAGCTGATGACCTTCCCATGTCAGCCAATTATTAGTAAAAGTAGGCCAGGACTTTCTTTAGAAGTGGGAGGGCAATGGTCCCCCACCCCACCATACAGGCTACTCATACTCAGAGGTGGGAAGTAACAAAATGCAAACACTACTCCTTGTTACTTTAGGTTTAATGCATCTGATGTAAGTTTTTATTTCCTATCACTGTGCACTTTCAATCATTAAACCGATTTGAACCTAAATGGAGGCAACAAACACATAAAAGACAATGCTACTGGTGTATCCAGGGCTTACAAAGAGGTGAAAGAGCCAAATCCATATAATTTATACATCATTTATCAGTGGTTCGGAATCAGGAGACATACACCGTCTCTACTGTTAAGATTAGGCTTGAAACTTTCCTGTTTGATAAAGCTCATAGTCAAGGCTGGATCAGGTGAGCCTGAACCACCCCTTAGTTATGCTGCAATAGACCTAGGTTGCTGTTTCTTCTTCACTCACCTCTTTTTACTCTATGTGTTTATATGCCATTAGTTATTATTAATCTCTGGTTCTCTTCCACAGTGTGTCTTTTGTCCTGTCTCCCTCCCCTCACCGCCAGCTGACCAGTCATTAAAAATGGTCAGTTGGAGGTTGTTTTTCCTTCCCACTGTTGCCCCCAAGGGGGTTGTCTGATTGTTGGGTTTTTCTCTCTGTTAATGCAGGGATGTACCTTACAGTATACTGAATGTTGTGATTTGGAACTATATCAATAAAAATGACTCGAATTTAACTGAATTTCAGATGACGCTTAGATTCATTCACTGAATTCTACCTTTATACCCAGTCTTAGGGTTCCCCACCTGCCAAATCCCACTTTAACCCCTGATAATGCTCATTTTCCTGTTTAGGTGTGGAATCAAAGTTTAAAAAAAAAACAGTTTGTATTCCCATCTATTATTACTTTATTACTATATTAATATAGCAAGACGTTCAGTTGGCTTTGTACAAATGTAGCTGGAAGAAATCTCCTTCAAGGAGATGCTTTTTACTATCTTTCTTTGAATCCATTTCAGACCCTTTACTTTTTCACTTTTACTTGAGTAAAGAAGTTGAATCAGTACTTAAAAATTTACTGGAGTATTTTTTTTAATACAAGTATATGTATTTCTACTTATGTAAAGTGTGCCTGTATTTTTGCCACTTCTGCTCAGGCTCCCAACCAGCTCTAGTTTTCCTACTCAGTGCCATGTTTTTAAGCACAATTTAACATTAAGGGAAAGCTATGGTATGGTAGAAAAGGGTGGCTGCTTGAAAATGTAAAACTAGTACACAGAAGAGTGCACGTAGTATCTGATCCAACTGGCAGATCCATCCTTGCGGGTACATACAACAAGAAATTAGTTAACCTCAGAACAACAAGTACAAATCAAATTGTTGCTCCCTGAATGAGCACCAGAGCACATGTCTAATACCACATGGCCTGCAGCTACAAACAAAAACACCACACTGCTTTGCCGAAATTCCAGCAACGAAAGCACAAAACTGGAATTAAAACACAAGCAGCAACCAAAGTAGTATATTCAAAAAGATCCTCCAAACAAAGGTTCTCTAGCCAACCAAAACCATTCCCAAGACACCAGCCAAGAGGGAATCAAGCTACAACAAAGCTCAGACCAATTCAAAGTACAAGTAATTAAACCTAATCAGACAAGTATTTCTAATTAAAAGTGATCCATTCTCCTTTGTGCTAAATAAGCCGGTGTTGCTTCAGGTGTAACGATTATAAAAACGTTTTTGGCAAATTAAGAGAGAGCCACATTTGACTGATGTAGGTGCTGATGAAAATGTACAACTTTCACATGGCGTTACAGTACCAGCGTTTAGTTAATTGTTATGGTGTAATGTCGCCTCTTCTGTGTTTTTTTTTTCTCTCCATCCATTGGTTGTGGCTCCACAGCAACATAATGAATGTTACAGTTTTTAACCACACAATTAGGAAATTCTCCAAAATGCACCATCCCAAGTTCAATATTTGGCTGTAGATTGTTAATAAGAAAGACATAAAATTGCCTCTGCTCTGATTTTTTTTTTGTTTTTTTGTAAGTCTAGAGTTTAGCCAGCAGTGATGTTACAAACCTCTGCTGCCTTTCATTCAGCTGAAGTTCCATAGTTTAAATTTCCCTGGATTTTTGTATGAATTTGCTCACCTTGAACTTTTTTCATTTTTAATAAAGAAAGTTGTATTATTTGTGAAATTGTTCAATTGCTCACACTGTAATGTGTACGTTAAGATGAATTTAGACAAACTCTGGAATTAAGAAAAATGAAGTCAGTTGAATGTTGAACTGTTGAAAGGAGATATGTGCAAATGTCGGTTTGCTGGGGACTGGAAAAAACTGTTTATTCCTCTTGTCACAGATTCAGCCTGATTGTGAGTGACTCAGTATGGTCAAATGTTGGAAAATCGTCAGTTCTGAAAGATGTGATCTTGGCCTAAATTTCTGAATTGGATTTGGTTACCATAGTAATGGCCAGAGACTGGTCCATCCATTGAATAGTGCCAGTGGGCAAGCATTTTTATGACTGTTCAGCCGGTCTGTATAAGTTTGCATTCTTTCCATCTAACATTGTTATTCAAGCCAAACTGTTGCTCATTTTAAATCATATAGTCACACTAATGGCTGTATTATTGCATTGATTTGGTTACAGGCAATTCTGAAGTTCCTTTAAAACAGTGTGAGATGAGGAGTCTAACACTGATTCTAAAACAGAACAGGATCATGCTAATCATCCCCAGCCATAACTGAATACATTATTCTTAGCCACTTCATGTTGCTGTGGAAACTGTTTTAGAGTCAGTAGGTCTGCCAAGGGTGTGCAGATAAACATGTCATTTGTGTGAATGTGTGTGTGTGCGTGTTTGTATGGCTTGGCATACTATGTGTTTTATCAATTGAAATGTTGCACAACCCAGCTGCAATGCATGTTTGACAGGTTGATTTGAAAAACTGAGGAACAGATTCACAGAGATCCATGGTGGGTGAGAAATAAATGAAAAAGTAATGATGGAGAGAAAAAAAAAGTGACAGACGACGATGGGGGGGGGATGCACTAAGAGTTACAATGAACACAGAGCTAAAGGCGGAGTGAGGACAGATCTTTGGACAAAGGGGGAGACAACGACACACACAGAGAGAGAAAGTGCTTGATATGATTGTTGTGGCATGTATGTACAGTGTATGGGGGTGTCTGTTAAACCATCTCTGTGAGGTTCAATGAATTGGCTCTATTAATGAAACTGTGAACCACTGTGTGGTCACAGAGCTGGGACACGCACACACACATAGACATGCACTATGCCCACTCTTCAGACTCATATCATTACCCATCATTACACCCCCCATTTGGCATCAGCCGGCCAGATCGATCATGGCCGATAACTCTGTCTCACTCCAGGCCAGCCTATCTATCTCTATATCACCCTCTCTCATATCTTGCTCTGCCTGTATCTCTTTTTCACACCATATCTCCTCTCTTCCTGTCTCAACCCCCTCACACAACTCTCTCCTGCCTACAAACTGTATCAGTTTCAAAATTGCTTAAATTGTCCGCCTACCCTATCCTCGTTACTTTTTAGCTTTGCTTTCTAAAGCGTCTCTTCTCTTCACCTCTTGATGAACAAATCTCACTATCTAACACTCGCTAATCTCCTTATGACTTCTCTTTAGGTTCTGAACCACATTTTCCTCATTCATATCTCTAGCTTTTACCACTCTGACAGGCATAGCAGTCACCTTGTATTTTCATTTGTTGCTGACCTGCTTTCAGCCTCACTATAATATACCTCTTCTTCTTCTACTGTACCCTGCTGCATCCTTTCATCTTTCTCTCTGTCTCTGTCACCCATCTTGCTTTCACTTAGGCAGCCCAGTCACACCAGCTGTGTCTGCACGTGGCTCACCATTGCTTCGTCCTCCTTATCGTCTGCCATGTGCTCCTCTTCCTCTTCTAACTCTGCACCCCCCATCTTTGTCTTTTCTGCTAAAAGTGATGCTTACGTCAAGATTTGAAGACCCAAGGCTGGGCTCAACAGTCACTTGGAAAACTTGGGAGATGTTTTTTTGTGTGTGTGTTCACACAACCAAACAAACAAACAACATGCAGATGTAATGATGAACACTTCAAGAACAGAAAAAAATTTTTTTCTATTAGTCTCATTGGAAGGTTTGATGAGATAGTTGGAATGGAGAAGCGCGATCAGCTTAGTTTTGGCTTCTTCTATTTCACTGTCCCTCTCTTTGCTTACATCTCTTCATCTAATGATGCTCTTGCTTGTGTATGCTCCACATTGATTCTAATTCAATTTGGATGGAATGGGTCTTTCAGACAATTGTCTGCAGCGATGGCCCCAGATGGATTTTTAGCTTCCTCTGCAGGCATTAGAGATTAATGGGAGGAAGGCCACACTGGACAGAAGAGAGCAACAATCAATTTCTCAATAATTCCATATTTACACATTCTCATGTAAAGAGAGTAGTAAAGAAGAGAGAGGGAAAAAAAGGGGGGAATATGCCTCAACAGTGGAGCACCACTCTCCTGGGAGAAAAACAGTATTCCAAGAAGAAATTAATGCAACATTGTCACAACAAGGCGAGTCTGTGCCATTCTATATTTATGACATGCCCTTCTGTGCATGTCATAAATATGCATGCATGCAAGAAAAATCCTTGTTCATGAAACATGGGAAGAGAATTTGATGAATTGGTATTCAAGGATGATTAACGTTGACCTATAATAACTCCATGAAAAAACGTACTATTCCCATGTATTATTGTACCTCATTTAGTATTTTTACCGATTATAACATTTTCATTACTGATTGTAACATTTTGTGACTCACACATTTTGTGGTTACAGCCATGTCCCCTTCAGTTTCAAGCTGCATAACAAGCAGACACATGCATTATGTACAATTTTAGTAACATGAGTTACTAAAATTGTTATAACTTGCATAACTATTGGTTAAAAAAATCCAAAATAAGACCCAGCCTGTACATGCATGCTGCAGTCAGAGCTGTGGCTATTTGAATGCAATCATGTACTGACATGCAGCCTTTGTGCAACAGATTTGCTTTGACACAGCCTGTTTTCTTGCCCACTGTTGTGGCACTGGCCACAGGGAACTAAGTCCACGTGTGTCCCTTCATACAAATGTGCACAAGTGTGTTGGACAGTATGTGCACTTGTCCTGAGGCATATCACTATATACTACATTTGTCTCACGTCAAAACACTGGTGACTTGCCAGACGTGAGCTGTGTGGTGATGTCTTATAAAGCAGCATAAAGCAGCACATGCCTGCAGAATAGCAACCCTGGCCCCTCAATATCCCTGGCTGACTGTAGTGGCTATTGTTTTCTTGCTTTCCAACTCCTTGAGCATCTGGCTGAGACGGTCTCTGGAGGACATGCTATAAGCCCCTGATTCGCTCCCTGCAGGACATCTCTTTGACAGGAGATCAGACTACATCAGTATGTGTGAGAGGTACAGCGGGATCTGAGGGATGGATCCTATTTCAGCTGATCCAGCACACTGAGTGGTGGTTGCTAGATACTCACAAAAACTGACTTTGTGCACCTTTGTGTGTTTGTGTGGACATGTGTGTTCTTAGCTGTGTGTGATCTGTTAGATGTGAGTTTTTTAAAAGCAGTGAAAAACTGTTGAGATAGTGAGAGAGAGAGAGAGAGAGAGAGAGAGAGAGAGAGAGACAGAGAGAGAGAGAGAGAGAGAGAGAGAGATGGAAAATATGTTTGCCCTGTTCACACCGATCTGTTTGTGTGGGAGTGAATTAACATCTATGTGGGCTGGAAGGGAGGCTGAATATGCAAAACAGTTGGAACAAAGGCTAATAACTCTGGAGCTGCTGTGCAAAAAGATGGTACATTTCCTTGACTTTTGTGATAGCCAAACAGGCTTCGTTTGGAGGAGGAAGATGGGTGTCTGTTATTTTTGAGTAATTTAGAAAGCATATCTGAACCAAAGGAAGGAATTTTCAGCCTTAGTGGTAAACCGAGATGGTTGAATTTGAAACTACTTATCCTTAACATTTTAGGATCAATTCACTTTTAATAGAGTTCATCTGTTATCTGAAATATGTTTAAGTAACATATTTAATAATCAGAAAATGATAAAATGGTTTTAAATTGCAGCTTCTATTGCAAGATCGCTTCAAAGGCGAGGACAAATGAAATGAATGAAATGAAGGTGATAACAGTTATAATTGGAAGGAATTTGACTGTGTGATGTAAATGTTTGAGGGCACAAATTATTAATTCAATTAAATAAATTAAGCAATTTGAGGCTTCAAATTACTAAACTGAGGGGATGAGAAAGGATACTGAGTGCATAATGTGTTGGTGCAATGTGCTTATTTGAAAGAATAATTCATGCAAAAGATAAAACCCAAGTCTCGTCTGGCTCCTTAACAGTGAATCCACTCATTGTTTTCATGGTCACTTCTTAAATGTTTTGTTATTAGTGGAATATTTTTCCAGTCATTCACTTTAGGAGTGTGAATGGTGTTGCTGCCATTTCTGCACGGGCATGATCTAAAAATGTCAGGTCTATGTTGCGTTTTGTAACACTGTGTGTGAATGGGCATCTTTGTGTCTCTGTGCTCACGTTTGCCAGAATACACACAACAGGGTGTAATGATGTGTGTGTGTGTGTGTGTGTGTGTGTTTGTGTGTGTGTCCGTATGTGTGCTTTCTTTTATTTCAGTAGTGGAAGGTTGCTGGCAGTAAAGGGATTTGAAAAGTGCGATTTTGAACTTCTTCATGTTAGAAGTCAGTTTGATCAATGTCTGCTGCAGCTCTCACTTGCTTCAGGGCACAGTGAACCACTGATAGATGAATTCCTCTGTGTGAGTCCATGGACTGATGTGTAGGTGTACAGTGAGGAAAAAAAGAACAAAAGCAAATCAGAGTCTAAAAGTGTGTGTGTGTGTGTGTGTGTGTGTGTGTGTGTGTGTGTGTGTGTGTGTGTGTGTGTGTGAGAGAGAGAGAGAGAGAGAGAGAGAAAACATGTACAGATACCATAATATCTACATACTGTATCTTTTGTATCTTTTTAGTATGGAAGAGGTGTGGGTGTTGTGTATCTGTGAACTTCTGCATCTGTGTTGCTTGGTGATTCAATCACATATTGAAAGCCTGTAATTAGTATCATCTTACTTGTAGACTTGTGGTAGCAAACAAAGACACCGATGATTCTCTGGACTTTATCAGCACGTCCAGCGACAGTCCACTTGGCAGTCAGACTTCGGTGCTTAGTCTGGCCCCGGAGCCCAATGGTGTAGCGAGGAACCCATGTACAGAAACCTTTTAGAGCTCCAGCAATCTGATTATGGCATCTATTTTTCTGCAGCTCTGTTGATGCTGAGATAAGTGTTCTACTGGACTCCTCAGATCAATTGTAAAAGCACTATTTCATTAAACCAAGAACTCGAATTTCTGAGTGGATCATTTTGGTTTTCTTCATACATTTTGAGGAGGTTAGATGGAGTTGAAAAGCTTGCACATATGCGCACACAGAGACACACAAACATAAACACTGGGCATCAAGATGTGAAATAATGACGCCGGAGGAAAGGTGCTAGTGACAAAGTGAGAAGCGCCTGATGAGTAGGCATATTTTACACTTTAGATTTGCTGAAATAAATTTGAATTATGATTTTAGCATGCGCTGTGTTGGTTTATGTGGTTTCTAAAAGACAGGTACAACTTGAAAATCCTCCATATTTATCTCCAAGTGTTCTGGCAGAGTGTCAGTAGGATGATGGATGATGTCTTCATCGGTGGCCAATTCTCTGAAGTTGTGGTTTGAGCGCTGGACTGAAAAACAAGATTACATTTAATGGACATTCACTCCCATCCAGAATTAACTGCAGGCTAAACACATACAGCTGCTCATAACACTGCATCCAATAAACCATTTCGGCATCCAGTGTTTAAAGAAATTGCTAAGCAACAGACAGATAAATAAGATTACTTACAATTTTAAAGTCTTTTGTGGAGCGATGAAGAACATATCCTCGGCTCTCATCTGAATGAAGTTAAACGTATTTACTGAGCAACTGAAAATGTTTACATGAAATTTTCATGCAGTTTTTTTTTGTTTTTTTTTAAATATGTGCTTAACCCTGTGTGTGGTACTGTAGTGTAGAATAGTATTTGTATTGATAAAGTATTTCAATACAAATTCAACCTTGTCACGACTTTGTTCACAATGTCCAAATATGATTTAATTGTAATTTGCTTTTTTCAGAGGATAATTTTGAGACACTGAGGGACAGAAAATTGAAATGTATTTAGCAGAATTGATGCATTACCTTGAGCCGAGCCGTTAGCAGAAAAATGAAAAGCATGACAAGGTGCAATACTGGGTAAATGACAGAAAAGGCTCGTTACTGTATCCTTTGTAGCTTAAAAATACCTTACCTCGATCACTTCTGGACTCTAAGTAACTTAATCAACATTATCATAAATATTCTGTAAACAATTATTAATATATAAATAAAATATGTGGTTAATTTTTCCATGGCAGCATAATTAATCAGTATACATAAATAAGTATGTGAGCATGTAGATCAACTTAGTAATAATGTTTCAAGCTAGTTAAGATATTGGCATGCATAGCCACTTGCAGCTCCCATCTCCATCAGAGAGTGACCTTTAGCACGGCCCGTTCCTGTATAGTTTTCCTCAGGGTGCAAGGATGTGGGCAGAGCTTGGCTATATACAGTAGGAGTACTCAGTAGGATCGATACCTCTCTCTAAAGCTGTACCCAGACACATCTGCAGTACCTAGGGGTGGCCTTTGTGACACACAGATAAAGAGAAAACACTCCCCAGGCTGTTAGTGTCTACCGATCTCCTCCTGTCCCTGATTTCCCTCCTCCTCTTCCTCCGCAGCCCGCTCAGAGGAAGATGGATAAATCAAACTCGCTTGACAGAGGGGGAAGCATTGCTAATATTTCTATGATCCACAACAATATTGTTGTGACTTAACCTTTTCTTAAAGGGGAGAAAAAAATCCTACCATCCATCCATGCCAGGCTGTGCTGAGACAGCTGAAAGAGCTGGAGGGCGGGGTCCATGTATATTTACTAACTCACTGCTCCATCCATCAAAAGACACACCATGTTGGCTCCACCTGTCTGTCATTGTCCTCTCACATTCCCTGGCAACTTCCTCTCCCCCAGCCACTTCATGGTCTCCTTCACTTGATATGTGCATTTTTAAGGAGAGTGCTCCTCTCTTTGTCTGCACTGACTCTTTTCTGTCTCTGCTCTGTTGTTGCTGACTCCAGTCTTCCAACTTATACTGTCTTTTTGTTCCTTTTCACTCCCCTTTTCTTGCATTTTCTGAATGCTCCTGGAACTGTAGTGTGTGTCATATGAGTGTGCTGCCCAGGAAGGTTAGAGAGGGTAATTTGAGGCTCTGAGGGTGCCGCGAGGCTTGGATTTAGTTTTGGAAGGTGTGCTGACAGTCAGCAATCCAACACTGATCACACCAAAGTCACACAGATTGGTAAGATGTGTAAAATCCTGGTGGGAAGAGGGTAAGTGTAAATGAGTTAAGGAGAGAGTGCAGAAGAAGGAGTGATTGTAGTTTTATCCACACAGACAGAGTCGACAGAAATGTCACTTTCACCGTGGGCTATGTTAGCTATTGAGCTGAAGCCTATTTGCACCTGACACAATGGGAAAGCGAGTTTTCTGCCTGAATCCACATGTGTGCTGGCTGGGCACTGGCTCAGTGCTACCTGTGTGGGGGGGTGCAGTGTGAGCATATTTAGAAAGAAATAAGTCTGATGGGGTCTGCTGTTTAAATTTGTTTAAAAACAGCATATCACATCTCAGCTAAGAGCTGACACATACTCAATTGCACAACACACAAACACACCCAGAAAGAAAGAGAGTTGGAGTTGAAGTTGGAGTTTGAGTGGAGTAGACAAGCGTCTGGTATAGAAGCAGTTTTAATATGTTAGCCTGTCTCCCTGCTGGCTTCCCCTCCCCCTTTCAGGGACGGCACTAATGCCATTAAGTGTGGGACAGATCTGTTCCATGTCTGCAGGCCTGCCAGTCTACTGGTCTGCCCCGAGACCACTCTCCATCTAATCCTATCCTCTCTCTCCCTCTATCCTCCTCCTCCCCTCCACACCAGAGACAGGAAGAGGCGGCTGGGAGAAAAATCTAATAAATAAATGAGAGGATGCAAGAGGAAAAAAATATATAAATTAAGTTCTCCGTTCTCGTAAATCATGTTGCCAACTTCCAGTAGACAGGAGGGCGGAGCTTAGGGTAGAGAGAGTGAGACCATAGGTGGAAGGGCGAGTGAGAGGCAGTGAGTAAGAGAGAGGAGGGAGAGACGAGCGATTGTGAAAGGGAGAGAAAGAGGTGCGGGAAGCGTTTCTATTCCACCCTCAACCTAGGCTCGGCTCTGGAGACTCAGCGGCGAGGTGTTTTTAATTGATTTTTGATTAGATAGACATTGGGGGGGGGGGGGTGTCCATTAGCATGAGGGGAATGAACCTCTGAGAGGAAGTGAGTGAGAGAGGATGGTACAATGAAGGAGAGAGAGAGAGCGAGAGAGACAGAGAGAGAGATAGAGAGAGAGAGGGAGAAGAAGGAATTGTGAAAGACACAGAGGAAAATGACAAGTCAATAAATGGATATACATATTTGATATGCACCGATGGGATATAACTTTTTTAATTTAAACTGCTTTGCAGCTTAATTGACTAAATTATAAGCTTTAATTATAACCTATTACTCAGGGATTTAAGGCTTCTATTGATACAGGAACATTTTCAGGCAAGACACAATAAAAAAATTCACTTCTGGTCACTCACAATAATCTAAAAAATTCAGATCCTTTCTCCAAGGCCCCTCCTACTGAGAGACACGTTAAGCACAATCCAGGTAGACAGTGGTATTGATATTTTAGATGAATGCATTGTGTGCATCTCAACCACTAGAAGCATTCACCTACTTTTCTACTGTTCTGAAAGTGGCATGCTTTCAGAACAGGTGAATAGGACGTTAGTGGGAATAAAGCTGATGCCATTTGCCCTAAAACAACTTAAAGTACCATAAAAACCATTTTGAAGCTTTTATGTTATGGTAAAATAGATGCATATTATTACATTTTGAGCATAGTTGTGAGAAAAGCTTTAAGCCAAGCTATATTTTTCATGTAAATTAACAATAGAATATGAAAGCAACAAAACACTTCCATCCATTTTATGAGCACTTTTATTTGTTAAGTAATGTCAAATGGCTAGATTAGCCTTTGATCAAACCCACATTTTTACCCCATATAGGCCTGGATTGCATCTTCGTCAAAGGCTCCATAAACAGAGTTACAATTTAGATTTTAATGAACAACTTCTGATAATTTTATGGTCCTACTTTTTAACAAGTGTTTCATTGTGCTTATATTCACTAATGGTCTGTGGAGTATATTAATTTTGATTTGAGTCCACTATTGCACTGGAATAAAAAGCCTTCACAAGGTTTACAGTCCAAGGTTACTGTTATTTTTATCTAATTGAATTCAGCTTCACAGTTTACTCTTTATTTCAGAGCTGCATTCAGCTGCTGATAATGCAAGCCAAAGTGCTCCTAATACTAGTGCAAAAGAGCATTCGACTGACAAAACATGGGGTGGCCTTTATGGTCAAGCAGTTATAGGAAATATGTATTTCATATCCAAATACAAAGATGTATCCAAAGACAACATGAGTCATTTTCAACATTTAATCAGTCTCTGGATCATTTTTACTTTTTCTAAGTAATGAAACTGAAAGTAGCAGCTGATTAAAAGCTGCAGGCGACAAGCTGGTCTCTAAACTCCTCTGAAAAGTTAACCAACTGTTTATTTTGAGCTGCTGCTGTGTGAAAAAAAAAAACGACTCGTGCAATGTGCGGTGTAAAATCACGCCAAGGTACCAGTTGTTATTGAATGATTTCTTGATTAAATCAAGGTTAGTTTTATTTAGTCGTGCTGGAATCAAGTATAACAGTTGCTCTTCTGTTCACTGAGAATGCTTCCTGTTTGCAGAGGTATCGCCAGATCAGCGGGGACTGAAATCAACTGCAGCAATAAATGTGGGACCCGTCACCTACACTGGAATCTGCACCGCAGCTTACACATGTCCGCTGACATGAAGAGTCACTGTGAGTAAACTGTGAGAGTTTATTGCCCAGAGATCATAAAAAAATTGTCTCTTTCTATCTCGTAGTTAGCCCTCCCTCAGTCTCAGTGCAGTTATCCGCTGATCAAATGGCACTGTTTTCGCTCACAGTAACTGTTCCACAGTTCCAATAAAGCGCTCCAAACATGTTTGGTGTGATCGCACTATAAGTGTCCCTTTATGCCAGTAGCAATCAACACAAAAACTCCTGCCTCAGTCTCTGCTAACTGAGAAGGTGCTGAAGCTAAAACCTGGCCCACCATTTTATGCAACTGATTGCTTAACAGTAGAAATTTCTGCACATTTGCACAAATCTGGTTTGAATTTGTTTCTTAAACAGTAAACCTCAGTAAATATACATTGATAGATATTATTGAATTAAGATGCAACATGTACCTCAATAGGCAAGACATATTAACTTTGATGACTTATATCTTTGGTACTAAACTTAAAGTGCTGATTATTTTTAGCCTTGTGACTTTTTGTATTAACATAATTAAAAAAAAAATCAGCATTTATTAGTTGTTGCTTTACTGTTTGTGTAATTTGGTTGTATTTTCCCAGAGCAATAAGTTTGTAATTTTATTTTATCTTGACCCCACCTAGTCACAGATAACGCATGCTAAGACCCTGCGCTAATATGATGAAAACAGAAGGGAATTTACTGCAATCATTAGAAATGATTAGAGGCCCCATATAAGATGACTGTATTGCCATCAAGAAAAATGAACTACCTTCACCCAGGAAAAGGCACTGACAAATGACCTCTCACATATTGATCGCTGTACACCCAGAGCCTCACACACAGCATAATAACAACCAACAGCGGGCATAGCAGCGTTGATATTTGTTGTGTGTTGATTTTTTTTTTTTTTTTTTTTTTTTTATTTCCTATTTGTCCTCAGGTTTAGTTTTAATGGCTGAGTGAACCAAGGAGAGAAACACAACACGGTATTCTCCAACCATAAATTAGATTTGCACCTCCAGCAAACTTTCACTTTGCTACTTGGTAACTTATCTCAGTTCTCATAAGTTTTCTAGTCTCCAGACGCCCACCCCTCCTCTCCTCAGTTCTCATCCTCTTGGTCAGTGAAACCGGTCCCAGCTGCACTTAAACAAAAACCCAGAGCTGCGGACGTAGACACATTCACACACTCCCACTCCCACACCGATTCCCTCAGAGGCACATAGGGTTAGAGTAATATCCAAAGTGCAGGTGGGACCTCGCTTTTGTAGCGAGGCTGAACAGAGCAGGGCGAGAGCACGAGCCAAGTAATGGAGTGATGATCACTGCAGAGATTGAACAATCAAAGTGGGGAGGCCGTTGGTGGGGGCACTCATGGACTTAGGGAACTTGCACACTAATTGTATCTTATGACTAATTGGTAAATTAGTGAAACCTATTTCAAGGCGCCAGGCTTAGCTTTGGGGGACACCCACAGCTCATTATAGACTCATATTCTGGGCAGAGGAGGAGAAAAATAAAGGAAATTATACAATTGCTCAGGTGAGAATGGCAATTAAGCAAGTGCTTAAGAAGAGCAGGAAATGAAGCCTCATACACGCATAATTTACTATACTCTCTTGTGTCGGGCTTTAAATCACCGCTGATCCAGGGCATATATTTATGATGGCACGAAGAGGGAATAAGGACCGTATGTGTTTTTTGTGTACTTATTTTTGTTTGTGTGCATATTAACATGAGCGTAATATAATCGTACATAATAACATACGTTGGTGTTGTTTATCCTGCTAGTTTTAATCAATTACACAAATGAAAATTACCATTTTTTTTTTTTATTTTTAATGTCACTTCAAGGTCAACAAATGGCAAGTTTGCTCAGGGAAACTATGAAGACCCTTCATGAACATTTTTTTCAGCACATTGATATTGTGCTTTTGAGAATATTACATTATATGAAGAAATCAAAATTTTCAAAGTCCTGCAGGGAGAGGACAACTTTATTAAGAGGAATATAATGTAATGTAATTCTCTGAAGATCTGACTTTTCTTTCTTTCTTTTTTTTTTTTTTTTTTTTTACATCCAGGGCAGTTGGATCAAATAAAGCTAATTAAAATCGCAACTACTAAGTATTATTAGTCCATGTAAATAAATGGACACAGATGAGATCATTGGCTTTCAGGTTGAAGATTGCACAATTTAACTGCAAAGTGGGTTCTGGGGAAGATTTTCACTGCTCCCACTCCTGAGAAAAATGTAAGCCAAGTAAAATCCAAAAATACACATACTGGTACTGAGGCTTAGCAACAGTTCAGCTATTAAGAATTGAAAGTAGAATTTCTAGGAAGCAGATAAAAATAATAACCAGGAGGTGAGATTTGTGTACAAGAGACTTATTTTCCGTGTCCTTTATCTAAAGGCATACCTATCACACAATCACCTGGTGTCTGTAGAAGCTGTAGAGGTCAGAAACAGGATTGTTCTGGTTGAATTCTTAATCTTCAGTCCTGCTCATCTTATCCCTTCTCCTTCCTTCCCTCCTATAGCATGCCTCTTTTATACTGTCACTGCATGCTGAGTATTTGTTCACCCGGTTCTGGCTTTACATTATGTTCTATTGCGTCAACGCCATTTTGGGGACATGTGCAATATTTCCTCAAGGAGACAACTGAGCTATCCAAAACCCTCTTACCAAGCCTCCCTAACCAATTTGCCAGGAGTAAAACTAATATTGTCTTTAATCAGATGCAATTAGGTCTGCAAGTTAAGATCTTCTCCCAATTAAAACTCATTAGGCCCATAATGTCATTAGGGGAGTCCTGAGTAACCACCACTTGCTTTGGCAGCCTACTTGTCACAAACAACAGTGCAAGTCAATAGCTCTGTACCACATAATATGTTTATTACAAGACAGCACAGAGAAAAGAGGTTTGAGTGCAAAGGTTCAAGGTTGTTGGGGGGGGGGGGGGGGGGGGGGGGGGTTCAGTCACTTGAAATTTAACAGGAGAAAAGCAAAAAGTTCAGCCTCATGTCTGAGATGTGGGAAAGTTGCGCTGCACTCAGTAAGACTTTCTATATATAACTACAATCGTCTGATGGAGGGAAAAGGAACGCGGAATGTGGCATGTGTTCATTACATAACATTCATGAAATATGAATTAAATTGTGTGATGCTCTTGAACATTGCTTTAAAATACTGTTTTATTGTTAAAGCAGGACTCTGTTGGGATTGTTTTAAAGGAAGCGCTTACTAAAGTTTACAAATGTGTGTCTGCTTGTGCTCCCAGTACTTCATAAAGAATGTCTTTATTAATCACTAAAGTAGCTATCAAAATATATTTGCCAAGTTAAGATAACTCTGATTTAATACATTGCATGTCATGTGGTGTGCTATCACACAGTTTATTATACGGCTAATTTAAAAAATATTAAAATAGGTTTAAACAGTTATTAAGTAGTCACCTGTGTCTTCCGCATATGTGCAGTGCAACTGGGTTATGTGTGTTTGTCTATACATATTTACTTGGAGAAAAAACAATCAATAACATGGTAGACCATAGCCTTCTGTAATACAACTACAAACAAAAGCAGCAGCAGCAAGGTCAAATTTTAAATTTTCATTACCATCTGCAAAATAAACAAATAAATGGATTATGGTGGACAAAATCTAATAAAGCATGGATAACCACAGATGCACAACAAAATGAAAATATATGAAGTAACTGATTTTATGTTTTGCCTGAAATACCCTACATTAAGCTACAAAAAAAATGTTGAACAAACTCAGACAGCAAAACTGCTGAAGGTATATTGAATTTGTGGGTCTTTGTCGTGCTCAAAAGCAGTTCATCATTGATTTCTCTGCACACTGCCGAAGAGTTTTTCTAAAACCTTGAGACAGAACTACCTTGAAGTTAATGTGCTAAAGGCACACAGACACGGGGCTCTTGCTAGATAGAAATTCACACTGTCTCAGCCCTTCCTTTGAAAGCTTTCCCACTGCACTATATTCACTGAACATGTAAAGAAATCTGAAAGCATATTATAATTCTGCAAACTTTAAATGACCTGAGCAGAAATCCATTTTAATTCTAATTCGATTCCGTTTGTGATCAGAAGTGGCTGCATTGTAAAGGGACATTTATCAATATCACTGTGTAGGGTCTGTAAAATGACTGTGTGACACCAATCAGCGGTAATTACCAGAGGGGTTAGAGTTTTCCTCCTGTCTCTAATTGGCCTTTGCTGTCAATCAACAAGTGATTTCTGTTCACAATTGAACTAAGGGGAATGATAGAAGCAGCGATGGCGGGATAATTGAAAATAATTGAGCAAATTGCAGATTTGAGAAGTTGGCTTCATCAGCTCTGCGGGGGCGAAATATGAGCATGTGGAGAGAAGAGAGGTGAACAGAGATAAAGCCAGATCTTAATGATAATGAACAAAACACTCATCTCCATTTTGCCTTCACCCCCGAGGATAGATCTGCTTATCTGAATAATCAGCCTCTACATGTCTCAATGTCACATGTGCTGCTGAAGATGAGCATCTTTGATCTCTGTATCCTGAGCTTCTGCAGCTCTTCACCAGCCCTCAGGCTGGCCTATCTCAAAAAGTCCCTGAAGCATGTGATGCAACTATGTTGGTGGAGTAACTTCATGTAGATAAATGTGTATTCAGCAGTGGTGATGTCTGAGAGTGCGTGTTCACATATGGTATGCATGTGTATGTCAGCACCCCCCCCCCCCCCCCCCCCCCCCCCCCCCCCCCCCCCCCCCCCCCCCCCCCCCCCCCATAATTCTGTTTTTAGTTTTTAGAAACAGAAAAACTGCCTTCATAGATAAATGAACAAACAAAATACAAAAAAATAAACCTACAGTAACAATGCTACAGAGATGCTGTTAAACTAGTACATAAGAGTACATAAGATGAGAAGTAGTAGCATCATATTTAGTGAAGAGTGAGGACCCCAAGTGCAGACTCGTAGACAGGCAAGTATCCAGTGAAGCAATCTTTATTGAGGAAAAAAATCTAAATCCATAAATCACAGAGAAAAGCTGGTAAAACACTGGGACCTGGAAACTAAGGTGAACTCAGGAAACAGAGGGAACAGGTGGTAGGGTGAACAGGAAACAGGCTGAGGGAAGTTCCTGAGGGTTGAGGGAAACAGGATGACATGGCAAAGGACTACATGGAAACAAAGGCTATAAACACACACATAAGGTAATTGGGAGATGGAAAACTCAGGGTTCAAGACCCAGGGAGTGTGACAATAAAATATAGCCAAATTCAACAATATATGAATCCAATCCATGTACTTTTAGTCAAAAAATGTGGCAGTTGTCCACATTATCAGTTTAAATCCAGATTATAATCAACCCCAAGAAGTTCCAGTGGCCAGTGAGATTTCCACGTGGAAATAGAACAAGGATCCTCTCTGACCCATTTTACCATTATGGCTTTTCTTGCTAGCATTAAAAGAAACTGGATGGCATCCTTTTTTTCTTCAAGAGAGGCAGAAACCTTCCTAAGCAGAGACTTCCAAGCAGATTTGCCAAAATCTGCTGACCTATTGCTGTACTAACACTTGAACATACTGCAGTCCAGAATGTTTGAATTTTCATGCATTCCCACAAACAATGCAACCTGGTTCCTACACAAGATTTAAATTTGGAGCAGTTTGGTAAGGTTTCCATTCTGTGTATACTATAGATGTATGGAGATATGTAGATATGGTGCAAAATATTATATTATATAATTATATAATTCTTTATGTCAGCTTTATCCAAATCATAATTGGAAATATATAATATAACTAATGTACACTCTTTTCTGTGCAAACTTTTCTTTGAGCTTCACAGTGTGTATGTGTGTAGCAAAATAAATCAACTTCAGTCTACTATATTTTCTTCCGTGGGTGGATTTGTGTATCTGATAAAGTAGCAATACTGACAAGCTATTGGGACTAAAGGCAGCCCTTCAGTTTCAGTTGTTTGTCATCGCTTTCTTTTCTTCCTCCTACTCTCCCCATCCTCAAGAGCTGCTTACCTTCCACATCTTTCAAAAAAAAAAAAAGAAAAAACCATCTTGCCTGTAATTTACATTTCCATATGCTGCCAGTGGCGCCAGGGAGAGTGGATAATTGGGTTGAAAGTGGTGACGGTGAAAGCAGGATAGAAAGGGATACAGAGAAGGCCAACAGAAAAAAAAAAAAAACAAGCCATTACAGGATGGTTTCTTTTTTTCCCCCCCTTCACTCGTCATTTTGCCATGCTGCTCTTAACCACTTGTGCAGCTGAAAAGATTTACCTTGGCCTTCCATTCTCTCTCACTCTGTACTCGCCTCCCCCAGAGCCTCATTCCCTCCCTGCATCTGCCTCATCCATATTCATCCCGCATCTCTCTCTCTTCCTCTTTCTCTCTCTATCTCTCTTTCAACCTCGCTCTCTCTTCCTCTCTCTCACTGTGTCACCCACAGCATGGCGTTAATACACCAATTAGTACTAAGAGCAGATAATGGACGATGTCATATTGCAAAAGGGAAACCGAGACACAGAGCCACAGTGAGTGAAAATTAGCAAAAGAGCAAGATTGAGAGTATGAGTGAGGAAAGGGAAATGAGAGAGAGAGAGAGAGAGAGAGAGAGAGAGAGAGAGAGAGAGAGAGAGAGAGAGAGAGAGAGAGAGGTGGAGGTGTCTTTATGGATGCAGTCTCTGAAAATGTTGAAATACTGCTTTTACAATGATCATCCCAATGGAAAGAGTGATAGGGAGAGCGCTCTGGTGGTCACAGGTTGCTATATAAAAGCAGAGGTGTTACACCAACGCTTTGCAGGCTCCAAATACCGATGTCTGCTTTGTTAGACTCTTAAACCCCTTTCATTGGTTTCCTTCCCTTTCAGTACTGGAAATACCATACAGTTTTCTTTCCTGCTATTGTGTTCATTTGTACGCCCACAGGCCTTCAACTACACTACACCGTGTACACAGGGCATGCATGAAAGGCTATAAAGACTTCCTCCAATAATAGTGGTTTTCTGTAGTAGCATGTTTTTATTTGCCAAACAATATGGCAACCGGCTGAAAAGACACGCAGGTGATATCTTCATTAATTTATATTCATACACAAAGTGCATAGCAGTGATTTGTATGAAACTGATTAATTTTGAAGTAATGCATATCATGCTCTAATATATCACTAAGTAGCAACCTTATCTGTACAGAAACACATGCAAACATTATTCTGCTTATTATTTTATACAGCACATTGTGAAATGTGATGTGCTTTGATAACAAGTCTCGCAAAAATAAATTTTGGTTTTGTGGTTTGTGGTACAGGAGATAATTTGTCAATCAGTGCAAAACACAAAGCCGTATAACTGTGAAAATAAGAGCTATTTGCAAATAGGGTAAGGTGTTATGTAAATATGGTGCCGCACAAACATGAGCTCTGACTAGGAAGAATTGGCATTAATCAAACATGAGCTAGAACAAATTAAAGTACGCCAGCTGTATGAGTCCATTTTCTCTGCCTTTTCAGGAGAACACAAGAAAAATATTCAGGCAAACAGGAGCACTGATGCTTTGTTGATAAAGTCTGTCTTATCGAGCAAAACATCGCTGTATTGAGAAGCTAAATGCAACATGGAACACAAATGAAGAAAAAGAACGATTATTAACAGTGACTGAGATTTTCAGTCATGGTTGAGCCTGAATGAAATTATTCAGTGCTAGAACATCCTCACACACCAGTACAAAAAAATACCCACTACAGTGCTACACAGTTGCTGACTCTTATCTTGTGTTTTCTTTAAACGCCCCCCCCCCTTGTGCTCTGTGTTTTAACCACTACCTTTATCAACACTTATCTGGATCACTTTTTTAGGCGAAAGCATCAGAGTAATTACCATGTGGTCTCTGTAAAACATATTTCTGAATAAAGCTGGACTTTTGATTTGCACTCAGTTTCCTGTGTGCATCTATTTGTTTGAGAGCCTCTTAAAACAACACAACTATGCGTGGAGAGACAGAGGACAGGCGATATATTTGAGCACCATGAACTTTGCACTATAATGTATTATAATGCACCCTAAAGTAACTGTGTTCTGTTTTGTATGCACATGTATTAGTTTTATGATAAACTATTCATTGTATTTATAATGTATTTTAAACCACAGACCGTAACTATCATAACTATCAAATGCACACCGTTCTGTTTCTCAATCAAGAGCTTCAATAAAGCTCTATAATTCTTTATGTTTATTTATCTTTTATATCATTTGACTTTCAAAGATCGTATTATTTATGAGCAACGTGATCAAACAGCGCTTACGAAGCCAATCAGCCCTTAATCAGAGTTAGTGTTGTTGTTGCTAAGAGACCAGCGTGCAATGAACACTTGCTGAGACTTTGTAAAGCATGACTTGATGCTTTAACTCTGTCGACATTTGTTTTTAGAGGTCCGCAGAGGACCAGGTGGCAAGTTTTTCCTACAGCCTAATTACACAGTGTACTGTGACTTTGCATGAATAACATCTGTTTCTGAAAAAAATACTGATTGAGTGCAAGACCGCCACAGAGCACAAACTACATTATGCCTGTGTTTATTGACACAATGAGTCAGGCGGCCCGTGAAGGTCAAGTGCCTAGATTTGAGAGTAGTATGAAAGAGTAGATACCGTGTAACAGAAAGCTAAATGGCAAAGGCGTGTAGCGCCTATTCAGTAGAGTCCAACATTAGCTACCACAATAGAAACTGCCAAAAGGATTTTCAGAGTGAAAAGAAAAATTGCAACATGTACCCTGAACTGGTGCAATTATTGCGTGTGATATGGAAGTTAAATAATTTCATCTGGCACCGGAGCACTTACCCTGTGTTCACCTGGAGACAAAGAGTTCCTGGGATTAATCCAGAGTTATTACTCATGACAAGGACAGTCTAAAAAATTCAAACAATATAATATTATGATCGTAGTTCTCAAATATTTTTAGTAATTGGTTCAAGTTTAAATATACTTAATGGCTTTCAAGTAGATATAGCAAAATAGGTTTCCATTGAACACACACACACACACACACACACACACACACACACACACACACACACACACACACACACACACACACACACACACACACACACACACACCAAGGTGCACATATTAAAAATGCTTTTAGTGACTAACAAATAACTTCTTCTGAACAGGTGTATTTGAGAGATAATTGCAGATTACATTTTCTTGGGTTTCAGTTTATTTAAGCACATAAATATTAAGCTACCTCACTGAAAGCCAGAATATTTGGACCACAAATAAGGAGCTCTAAACCTACTGTGTGTCTGTCTCAGCTTCTCATTGTAATATTGTCTGTGACTGTCTGTGTGGGTAGCAGTAACACAGTGGAACAGTCTTAAGATCATGAATGATGAAGTAATGTAATTTATGCAATTTGTGTTTTAAGGCATCATTAGACAGTGTAGTCATGTTACCATAGACTGTACATAATGTATACATTTAAAAAAAAAAAAGGACAGTACCATATTTATGTGAGAGGATCCAGCTCTCACTAGCCAGTGGTAGGCCTGGCTTGCTAGTTTGCTTATCAAGTTACATCTGTAAAGTGGGATGCTAATTTTAAGTTTCCGTGAGAGAAACAGGCTTTAAAGAATATACTCACCAGAAAAAGTAAACAGCTGCTTCATCTAAGAGTGGCTTTTAGTGGAACTACCAAGATGCCGCAATACCTCCAATTTGTTGCTGTCCTTTTCTTCCTTCGTTCCTCATACTATCACCCGTCTTAGCCACCTGTGAACATCCTGGAGAACACTTGCCAATTTACTGATTCAGCACAGCCCAGCACACATTTTTTTTTTCAGCAAACTGATGTCAGAAGAACCAGAAAAGTAATCTTTTTTTTTTTTTTTAATCCCATCTATTCCTGGACAGAAGTACAGCAGACTGTAATCTTAAGTTTCTTTTGAACATTGGTGCTTTGACATTAGTTAGAACCATTTTTTTTTTTTAAAGTTCTTTAAAACTAACGGAAAAAATAAAAAGCACAGATGTGTTAATTCATGGTGCACATAAGTGAAGAATCTACAAGTCTTGTATCAGAACAGAAAACTTGCTGTATTTGATTTAAATGACTCCTACGCAAAGTTATTATGGCAGGTTTATTGATTTATTGTGCATGCAGTATGAAATTGTTATACTTTTAAAATAAATCTTTAACACTCAGTCAACATAATGTCCAGCTCTGAAGCTTCAGCCCTGTCCTGACATTAGACATTTAAGCTCTCGAGCAGCAAGGTTCAGTCATGCTGACACGCGAATGAAACGTTGTCATGACATATCTTCTTTTTAAAAAAAATTTGAAGATTTTTTAGTGAAACACCTCTTTAAAATTAATGCAGTGAAAGCATTTCAGTAGCAGGCTAAGTAGTTGGATTATAGCACTGGTTATATTTAATTTAAAAAATAGTTGCATGCAGTCTTAAATGAAAATCAACCCATTTCCAATGATTTGCAAATGGTTTACATAAGAACATAAATACAACATATCAAACTTGAAAATGAGAATTTTTTTTGTTTTATTTAAAAAAAAATTATATAGACTCATTTTGAATTTGATCCCAGCAACATTTCTAAAAACGTTTTTTCCAGTGTTTACCTATGTGTTGCATTACCATCATCTTCTTTTAAGATGACTCTCTAAGTGTTTAGGGACTGAGGAGGTAATTGCTGTAGTTTTACAAGCAAATTGTCAGCTGCTGCAGCAGTTCAGAGTCTTCTTTGTCATATTTTTATATCAGTTGTTTCTGAATTGGTAATTCTGCTGGAATACATGTGGGATGTGACCTGGCATTGTCTTGCTGAAATAAGAAAGTAACCTGGGTAGCAGCATATAATACTAAAAGCAGTATATATCATTCAGAAGTCATGGAGCCTTCACAGATTTGCAAGTTTCCCATGCTATGTGCAGTAATGCGCACCCATGCCATCAAAGATGCTGACTTGTTAAACTGTACTCGGACAACAAGACCAATGGCGTCTCCCCTCTTGAATCGGTGAATACAGCATTCATGATTTCCAAAAAAAAATCCAAATGCCAATCAGTCATTCCACAGGGCAGTTTTCTGCTTCAGTCAGTCTTTAAGGAGCTGTGGCACCAAGAAGAATCCAGTAATTCTGGATCTTGCTTGTATTTGAGGATGCAGTTAGACTCTGTTCAAGAAGTGTCACTGAGCCCATTTAAAGATTTGTCAATGCCATTGTGAAATGCCCTTGGCTGCAGAGACTGATTTTACTGTAGATTATGTAATTTTCTATTTTTTTAAATGTTATTTTTAAATTGCTGTTCTATTATCCATGTAGCCTGTTCACAGAGTGGTGAACCCGTCCCCACCTTTGCCTGTGAAAGACTCAACCTCTCTCATATGTTCCTTTTATATTTAGTTACATTAGTGACCTATTGCTAATTAACCTAATTAATCATGAGATGTTCCACGAGCTATTTTGTAATCATTACACAACTTTCCAGGACCCTGCCCCAGCTTTGGAACAGTTTGTACGGTGATACCAGAGAAAGGTGGAGAGCGGTTCTGAGCAAAGTTAATCTAGGAATCAAATATTCCGTGTCTTTTTCTCTTACAGGTACTTCGGGACGATTTGCTTACACCGTGTGCAATTAAGCTGCACCTAATTTGCAGGGCAATTACAAATGATCATTTAAAGGACCTCTGGCGGTTCCTGATGTCCACCTTGGGAAACCACGTGGGTTAGGCATCTGAAAAAAAAAAAAGGTGCTAATGTTATACAAAGACAGCAGTTTCTCTAGTGGGCGGGTAGACGTGGTGTAGACTACATTTCCCTAACTTAAGTCGGCTCAGGCTTGGTTATAAAACTGTCATGAAACTGTCTTCAAGGTCCCAAACTGTATGTGAAAGCCAGTGACGAATGCGCTAGGTTGTAATTGGCCTGATGCAGAACTGCAGAGGTTGAACATACCGTGTGGACGGTCCTGATGAGAGTGTGCGCTGCCTGTCGACAAAGAGGGAAACTGGAGTGATCCGTTCTGTGCGTCAAGACGCACAAGATAAACGCATATGGCCTGTGTAGACTGTCCTAATTGCAACGGATGATTTTCACACTGTAGAACTGCACGAAGTCGACGAGTCTACAGTTCGGGGGGGAAAAGCGTGTAACAGAAACACATCAGGCATTCAAGAGTCTGATCTGTATTACGCAGACGTTTTGCGACGGTGGAACAGTTGCTCAAATGCTCACCACCAAAACAGCGACGGACGGACAATTACAACTTGAATTTTGTTAATAATCCACTATAGGTTAACATTTCGGTCACCTTGAACGTTAAAGTGTTTCGCATGCTAGAATTTTTATTTTTTTCTAGCAGGATGGTGTCGTCGCTGTTATTTATTTTGATGCCCACACGGGCGCATTTTCGTGAGAATCTGTTTTGTCCGTAAGGATTTTCCCTCCACTGCCTTTATCATATTTTTTTTTGTCGGTGGAATTTTTTTCCCCTGTCTCCCGTCTTTCAGATAGCAGGCTATTAATTTTTAATTCTTATGCATCCGCACGAAGACGGCACCAGAGAGGAGAAAACGAGTGATAACCAGAGGGGCAGAGAAGGAGAAGGAGGCAAGTGAGGAGAAAAACGAGAATGAATGAGACACACTGAGCAAACAAGGAGAAGGAGATTGGAGGAATCAAGGTAAGATCGATGTCCAGTTTTTATGTTACACGTGTTCGAAATACGTGTGATACGAGTGCGACAGTAATAGCATGTAATGCGCAGTAGCCAGGCTTCTCGTGTCAGCCTGCGTGAGGTGCTCAGACGTGGTAATACGATTTATTTATTTAATATTTTATGTTTTGACAGCGAAGTTCATGTTTACGGAGCGTCAACAGCAGTCACCTCATAATTAAAATGCGTGCTGGATGTTCTAAATTAGTCGCATCTGAGAGTGTAACTCTCGGTCTGTGGGCCTGTGCATTGCACCGTGGCCTGGACGGAAACAGATTTTGGCATTTTTAATTAATACATAGGGTCTGTGAGCTTGAAAGTGACAGTGTGCTTGTCCTGCAAAAGTGAAGAAGTGGTGAAGTATTTTCAGCTGGCATTGGAAAATCGAAGCAAATCACGACTCTTTTTTAAAAGCCCACAGTATAAGCGAAGAGCTGTTTATAAGCCGAACAGAAAAGGGAGATAAGCAAAAAGAGATATCCTTGATACTGGTGACATAAGTGATTTTAGTAAGCACCCTGTTCACTGTTTTTGCTCTTTCTCTATCTCTGCAAGTTCCTCTCAAGAGAGAATGGAATAAGTAACTCATTGATTATTAGGGAATCGTATCAGAGCAAGTGTACAGCCTCAGTGTGAACTACTCTGTCCAATCCCCGTGTCCAACACTACATCATTAATCCTTACCTTGTCAAATCATTAACTATAGGCTAGCTGTTGGGAGTCCCAGGAGTCCTTGGGAAGTGTTTCTGGGTCTCCCCAACTAACTGAGAAGTTCTTTTAAATTTAGCCTACACCAAATTCTAATTATAGATTTTATACAAAAGGGCAAAAGGATAAGTTATTTTCTTAATACAGCATCACTACAAACCACTGGAAGCATACCATCTTTCATCCAAATTTAATCAAATGTTACCCCCTTAATGTTTAGGGGGTTCAAATCATGGTAACTGAGACCCCATTATAATGTTACTATGCTGAACTAATTCCCAATTTAATAATAAAATCCCTAATAAAAAGGAATCAGCAGCCTATATTGCAGTCATAGATAGATGAAATCAAGCCTTTTGTCTTTGTGTGTTGTTATGATAAAATTGAACCTGAGGAGGCACACAAGAAAGCCCCTGAAAACAGTTATTTTCCGTTTGTAATCCTTTCCCTCATTCTTTCCCTCATTTCACTGGGGTGCATTGTGTTTGCCCTGCCAATTCTTAGGGAAAAATTGGCATGTCTACTATTCTGAAGGGGCTGAATCAAATTTAAATTCTTCAGGTGGTAAAACAGCAATATTGCAACTGTCTGATTGCGTTATCTGGGCATTCAAGAAGCCAGACTTGGAATTGGTTTACTGCCAAACACACTCCCCGGGAAGACAGAAGGATTTATTTCCCCCTTGTCTGTGTGTCACATCACCATCAGAAAAATTATTCCCAGCTTTCAATGGTTGAATAATAGTCATATATTAGCATGGCATTAATGATCGTCACACATTTAATAAGTCACTAATCATAATAAGATTTACTTGAGTTTTCAGAGGTTTTGCAATGCTGTGGTCAGGATTCGCTCATTGTTTTATTTTGTTTAAAACACCAGCTGTGAAGAAGACACTGTCCACAGAACCTGCCTGATGGCATTAGCACATAAGAGTGTATTTATTTAAATTTGTTTTATCCATTTAGGTTTAAAGTATATTTATTGCATATGCATGCACATGTCAAAGGCACATACTGTTGCTTTCGTTTACGGTATGTGTGTCTGCATGCATGGAGGCACTCACACACACACACACACACACAGACATGTACAGACACTCTTTTATAAATAACAGCGCAAAGTTAGTGAGTACTCCCTTATATTTTTACTTTTCTTTCTGCTTCCCGCTGTGTAAACCATACAGCTCTTTGACAATGCTGACCAAATGAATATGTTGATAGAAAATAACCAGAAAGGAAAAGCCTGATGATTTTCACAAAATAACCTGTGTTGTTTTTCACTAATTATATTAAATTGACGCTGTTTCAAAGAAACATTAGAAAAATAACATTGACTGGATTTAAAAAAAAAAAAAATGCTGATACCTGTTCTGTCACTGTAATACTTAATTTTGAAATTTTTTTCTCACCACAATTGTTAATTGCTGCAAGCAACACATATTGAATGTTACATGCCAAAAGCAGGATTGTTGATTTTGACACTGCATGGAAATTTATCCTTAACCTGTGAAGGGCAGTGACATATTTTTCACGCAAAAGATGGTGTGAAATGAAAATGAGTGTGGCTTTTAGTAACAGTATAACAGTACATTGTTCTACAGTTTTAATGCCCTCTGTGGGAGCAAATAACGTAACTCAAAATACACACGAGCACATAATACAGATAAATACACAGTTCAATTAAATTTTCTGTTTTGTGATCAAATTATTTTCAATTTCCTGTTCTCAGTGGGCAATTATACACATTATTAAAATAATAATAAAAAAAAGCTAGAGAATAGAAGTGAGCAGTTTGGTCTGGAAATCTCTTAATTAAAGCCATCCGTCAGCCAAGACAAGACACAGAATTTTATATTGTGCGACAAACATAAAATTATTTAACTACAACTACACACAGTGACACATGTAGCCATTTAGCTTCATTTTTTTTGTCACAGTGAAAGCGTAAATCGTGTGCGTATACTTAAAGTAGATCATTTAAAATAATTTAAATTCATTAAAACTGTTGCAGAGCTAGATGAGTGCTGGTGGTGTTTTAACATGCACACTTAACAACACACACTTTACTGTGCACACACACTGCCACTATAAGATATTTCAGTCTCCAGGAGGAAAATATTTGTGCCAGTGCAGAAGAGTAGAACTCTACTGTGGCACTGCAGTATATTCTAATGATAAACGTAATCTCAGAATTGTCTTTTGATGATGGAAAGCTCCCAGATATGATATCGGATTAGTAAAAGCCTTGCACATATACCAGTTGCAGGCTTCTCATAATCTATTGAACAGGAGAGTTTATTTTTGGTTATGTGCATGGTCAAGATATAGATTTATCATAAATCTGAAGATTATTTTCCATTGTAATACATGGCAAAAAAACAACTTTTTCATAATCTGTTTTCTTCATAGCGCACAAAAGGATTCAGATGAATGATATAGCATCGTTACATTATGAGATTAAGAAGCGCTCTTCAACCTATTCCATCTCATTAGGGTGGAGGCGACCAGTGAGGGTTGTGGCAGTGATGGGATCCATGCCCATTTTTATTGTCTCACGGGATGCTGCCTGGGTACCTGTTGGGAATGGGCAGGAGTATTATTTTATTCCTCTTTTTGTTATGTCAAAATGCTGTGTGTCAGTCGGGCTGTTTTTCTCTGGACTGACCCAGAAACTCTGTATTTTGGAGTGCCAGTAGCTTTTCCTTGCTCCTTGCCTTTGTAGTTAGCAATGCTTACCTGGCAGTGGCAGTTCTGTGGTTGTCACCAGCCTTGTCCTGACTGGAAAACCATTATGATTATGACAGTTATTGTGTTTCAGTGTTTTACCACTGCTGACAAAACACACTGGAAATGGTTTTTAACAGCTTTTGTTGGACTAATTATTGCAATCAAAAATACCATATTATGTTTTCTAAAGCCATTTGTAATGTGTTGGCTGTTTTCCCCTTAAACGCTAGACTACATTTTGGAGGATAAACATGCAATAATGGATTGGAAATAAAGCGGCAAGAAGAGGAAGACAGGAAAGAAAAATACAAGGGATGAAGAGTAGAGGGTGCACTAGCCAGAGATACGCATAATGGCCAAGAAGCAGAGCCTGTCTTTGCTGTGGCAATGAGGTGCAGATGCGGTGGGCATTGAATGTCCTTTGTGGAGCTCCTGGCTTTTGTGCTGTGGAGTTATCTGTGATGTAGTCACGCAGCCATGCTGCAGCCTGTTGGTTATCGGCTCTGGCGTCTCTGCTACATCTGGAGAAAGTCTGGAGGTGTGGGTTTTGAGGAGCCAATCTTACAGGAACCCTACCACACACTAATTCAATTCAGTTGCTGCCAGCCTTGAGCACGTGTAGGCGCCGGCGTGGCGAAAATGAACAGGAGCAATAAGAGCACACGAACAGAAAAAAATCGATGAGGACTCTTTTTCATAAATGGAGTGGGTGTTAAATTAGCTGGATTGGCCCATGTAGCAACACATTGGATTGAGTGCCTGGTGTATTTGGGTTGTGTCTATCGACTGAGAGACGACTGGGTGTACAGCAGGGAAAAGACTCAGTGATGCTCATTCAATGTGACCAATCAACCTCACCAGCAATTCATTCAGTTTTACACTGATTTGTCAGAGGGAAGGGGATCTCTGTTAAAAATGTATCACTGGAGTTTCAGTGACTGTATTCCAGCTGTTGTTTGTAAGGTTTGTATTTATTGTAATTTTGCGCCTTTATTAGATATTCAAAGTTTAGTTTGGTAGGAAAAATATGCCCTAACCACCTGGCTATCCAATCACCTCTAATGTTTAGCCTCAATAGAATCTTTGAGCCTGTCTAATTTGCTTCTAACAGAATATATAGAAAACTTTAAATCCTGGTCATCAGATCACTTTGTTTTGCAGTTTTCATTTCCTAACGTCTATTTTAGAGGTTTCCAAAGCCCTATGCCAAGATACAATTTTAAAGGCACTTGAAAATAATGATCATAAATCAGTATAATTTTGCCCTGCGGGTTGTCTGGCATTTTGGAAAATCAGTTGTGGCAGCTCCTGCCAAAGGTGTATAATGGCAACGGTGCCATTGAGATCAACTTCAGTCCTTCTGTATAGCAAACTGTGGACGCAATCACAGAAAAATGTATGAATGCTAATATATGCAACAAAATAAACACAAATACTTATAAAATCCTTTCATGTAAACTGAATGCAAATTTTCAAGTAAAATCAAATACCCCAAAGAGCAGAAGGGAGAAACTTTGACTACTAAACTGACTGAAAAAAGGTGAAGCTTCAGGTAATTGGAGTAGGCTTCCACATCCAAACTGTCCATCTGAAAAAGGAGGAGCACACAGATGAAAGGAAACAGGGATCAATTGACCTAATAGCTTGTCCAATCAATCCTTATGTTTTCTGATAGCTTGATGGAGGGTGCAGACCGGAGTGGCGGATGAGCCCCTCTAATTGGCTTGGCCAAAATGGACAGAGCAGGAGACGGAGTGGTAATGGCAGAAGTAGTCGTCACTCCTCCTCACACCTGGTGCTCTCATTCTGCCTGCGTCAATACTGACACCTTTATCCTCATTACCTTCTGCTTAGTGCCATGTCCAGGCCCTTCATCTTCAATGGAACTTCAATGTTCCTTTATTACTTCTCCGTTGCGCAATCCACTTTCTTTCTCGCTTTCTGCCACCGGCCCCCTCACAGTCAATGACTGCAGGAGTTACTCAGTGTTGTCTACGCTTTCCCGGCATTTTGTTGGGCACTAGAATTAGGAGAGACATGTTTATAAACAGGATCCTTGCAAGCTGTGTTCATGCGAGACACACCTGAGTCATTCCACAGAGGGATGGCCCTAGTGGGTTTGTATTTGTGTCAGCAGCACTCCCCTTGGAGTATATGGTGTTGGACTGGTGTGAGCATGTTTGTGTCTGTATGTCTCTGTGTTCCGTGCTGTGAGTACTGAGAACACCAAGAAACAACATGGGACCGAAAGAAGCCGCTTGTTTTCCTGTCTGCCAAGATGGGAGCTGGAGGAAAGCAGATTGAGGAAAGAGAAATGAGGTAGGGGAGGAGGGGAATGGAAGAGGAGATGGAGCTCCTTGAGAAAGGTAGGAAAGGGCACATATATACATAAACAGCTGCAAAAACACCTAGAGCATTTTACATGATGCCAGATAAGACGGAGAGGGGGAAGTGCACCTTGATGGAAAAAGTCCATAAACACCTAAAGCAATGAACTTCAAGAGAGAGCGAGAGAGAGAGAGAGAGAGAGAGAGAGAGAGCACGCATCCGAGGTGGATTAATTAAGGATTATAATTATGTTGGGACTATGCATGTCTCACCTGAGACTAGCCTGTGCCGCGCCTCTCCAATCCTCATGCCCTCTGCTCCTCTGCGCATATGGACACAAACCAAAGTACTACCCACACTTGTGGTATCATAGATTCACCTCCCTGACACTGTGCGCAAAAGTGAATGAGTGCAACAGCTTATTAACCTTTTTGCTGCTGTTTTTTTTTTTAATCGGCCCAGTACAACATCATTTTTATAATGTTCACCTTTGTACTCATGCAGCAAATGTGCCAAATGTATCTGGACTGCACACAACATAGTACAATAAGACTGAATTAAAAGTGAATTTTTGGCCAGGCAATTTTTAAATTCCCAACAACTAGTTGATAGTGCTAAAGGAGTTTAGCACAATTTACAGTTTTCACCTGCTTTGCTTAATTTAGAACAGTGATTGAGTATCAGTTGACACGATGAACATGTTAACTAACAGCTGCTTCTTTACACATTTGGTACATGCACAGCAGCAATATTTATTTGATATTTTTCTGGTTACCTTATGAAATGTACTCTCTTTTTAGCAGCTAATTGCTTTATCGTGTTCGTTAGCAAGTTCGGTACTTTTCTGTTTTTTGTGGTGGAAGGCAGGTAGCATGAAGTGGGTTTATCAACATCTTTTCATGAGCACCTGCAGTGTATGGACATGGGGCTGATGAGGGTGATGAGAATGAACTGCAAAATCCAAGCTAATTCAGTGCTGATGAGCTATAGAGGCACAGATACATGTCTCTTTGCATTACAAAGATAGTATTGAGGCTGCAATGCCCCATTCCTCTGAGTGGACTAGAGCCTTGTGTTTTCCAGTGAATCTGCTCAGCAGTCAACAACTAGCACCCAGGTGTGGTATTAACAGACTCAATGTGAGGTAAGATGCTGCTAAAAATGACCATGCATGCTCAGCAAACCCTCTGTGGAAGGTTTTTTTTTTTTCTTGTCGTTTCTAAAAACTACACTGCTGCGCAGCAATTTTTAGTAATCGAGTGCTTTGTTACCTTCATCTGAAACGGGGACAAAAGAAAGTCAAATGTTGTTTTAGGAAAAATGAAAATCTAAAGATGGGCACGGCAAGAGGTGACACGGTGGATGGTGAAGGACGTGTTTATAATTGAATATAGTAGCTAGTCATTCTGCCAGAATATGATTGTGCTTTTAATCTAATAACAATTACTTTCACACCACTTGTCCTCCTGTAGTGCTGTTTGAACATGAACCACACATCATACGTCATCTGACCACAATAGGCAGTTGCTAGAGCACGACCTAGCCTCTGGTCACCTCACTTCCCCACAATGATACAGAAAAGACACGCATAACATAAACCGATCACCCAAAACACGCGCGCACACACATGCTTTCTGCAGCTGCAGAGGCATTTAGGGAACAGAATGGGAATGGATTTAATTGAGTCTTTGATCATTATAGAATTACCATGTGCCTTCTTGGCACCCTGGTTATTGTTTCATGGATTAATCATTTTCATTCAACAAATTGTGGAATCCACACAGTAAATCAGTGTTCTGCCTGCTTGACACAGATATGCAGTTGGAGCACGGGAATTCTAATGTGTCCTTGCCCTCCAATTGGCTGCAGTCGGCCATGCGACTTGATTTATTTGACAGATTGGTTTTATTGATTTACTGAATTAATGTGGTGCCTGTTTAATCAGTGTACTGTGGAACTATGCGGAATTTGACATCCCTGTGAACTCAAATGAATTGAGTGTATAATATTGATTTGGTTATCTACAGTATTTATTCAGCTATTTGTCTAAGAGCTGATTAATTCAGTGTTTACGAAATAATTTAGGTATGTGTTGGCTGTGCAGCTGATTATACATTTATCTCTGTGTGTCTTTCTCTCTGTAGCAATGTTTAGAAGGTATAACTTTTCTGCAAAAGCTTGCTGCCACTGTACGTTGCCTAAATGACTCATCACATCAAGGCTCGGCTCATGTGTGATTAGTATTAATGCATACACACACTGCGAGTACAGTATATGCATGTCTGGGGACTGTGCTTAAAACTGTGCTATGTGTGAGTTGTCCCTTTATCAGTACTACGCCTTATAATTGCAGATTGCAGATCATAATCATGAATATTTCAGGCAATGGTGTGGTCAGGATTATTTAAATGATTACTCTTCAAGTGTTCCCAAAAAGCTGAATGGGTTTTACCTTTCCTGTAGACCGAAGCCTCTCTTCCCTTTATCTTAGTTGGGGCTGAACTTAACTTGAGCCCTGTGGTGAATAAGTTTTGGGTTTTGAAAAGGGAAGAAATTGCACCACTGTAAATGAAAGCGGTGCACTAGATTTATGACACCAAACAAAAGCATCTTGTTATCTCAATTATCAGGCTTCATAATGGACAGAAGCCAAAATGATAAATGAAAATAAAATTCAGCTTAATTGCACTGCCCTAGTTGGAGCAGTGTTCAGCATCGGTGTGGTGATTGAGCAGTATCTGTCAAAGAAGGCCAGAAGAAGGAGCAAAACAGTTCTCTAATTAGAGCTAACTCGGGATGGATATGGATGCTTTCTGACAGCTGTCTCATCTGATTCTGCTGCCCCATGGAAGAAGCAGTTGTTTGGAGATGTTTATTTAAGCTCATTGTGGATAAAAGTAGAAGCTTTGCACATCTCTTTTCTCCTATTCCATGTTTTTGTTGTTACACAGATAGCTCAACTGTCAATTGGTTTCCGGTATTTGTAGAGCATCTTGTGTGTTCACAAGACACTTTGCAGTCCCAGATGTGATCCTGCAATGGAGAATGTGGGGATGAAAACATTTGAGTGTATTGAGAGATCATCAGTGATGCATTTCTAAGGCTCGGCATCAGTCTACAGTAGCGCTAGAATACTATAAGGTATCAAACTGTTTATGTGATTGAAGATCTATAGCTATTGTAGATTCTTGGAGAATTATCTAGCACGAAAAATGCTAACTTATTAATGAGGATACAGTGAACTATGTACAGTAAACTCTTACTCCATGTATTTATTCAGTCATATGACATGGACCACTGCTTAGGTCATAATTACCATACAAGCTCAAACAAATGCAAAGGGCAGCATTCCGTATTCCACTGACATTTCTGCTGTGCATTATTTTACACTGTATATTTAATGATGTCTGACTGAAAAATGCTGTATTAAAGAGGCTTATGGACAAATACGGTGGGGGTGCTGGGGGGGGGGGTGCCTTCATTCATTTTATAAGAAGAATTTCATTATGTTTTCTATTGTTGGTGGTTTTCACAAAGTCATGTAATAATTATGCTGTAGAGATTTTGGACGCCTTAAATTCTTTAACAGCTTAAAAAAAAAAAATTAACCACCAGCACTCAGTGCAGAATACATTATTTCTTTATCTTTCTTTTTCTTTTCTTTTTAGCCACTTTAACCCACCATGAATGCTAGTAACCTGATTAAATCAGATCAAGACGGTACTCAAATTATTGCAGCAGTCATGTAATCATGCTACTGTAACTGGATTATCTTAGCTAAATTACAGCCAGAATTGAAGAATGGCTAACTTAGGTGACTGACCTCAAAATCAGCCTTTTGCTTTGCTGTGTAATATACCTTCACTTGTATTTCTTGTTTCTGTGCAAAGCAGTGGGTTTATGTACAACACCAAGGCAGGACTAGAGGTAGACAGCCAACTGAAAAAAGCACAACACATTTCTGGGTGACAGAGAAGTGTCTTTTGTGTTTCAACGTCAAGTAACAGAGCCTGTGTTGCAGGGCTCTGTAAACTCATCATCACAGCAAAACAGACTCGAACATTTTCCTTGTGGTGCTAAAAACATGTTTTGCTTGGCTGCTTTGCATCAAACACATCATGTGAACACCGTCTACCGAGCAAATCGAGTTACTGCAAACCATGATCGTACAATCGCCTTGAGGTGGTTACACACAGTAAACGGGTTATGGTTTGTATTTAAACAAACTGTTTCACACAGATTCACTACTTTGGGTTATCTGTTGAGCTGTTAGACCGCATTTTAGACTTTTAGATGCTTTTCTCTTTTCTCTCTCTCTCTGTAATAAGTCTGAAAGCATGTACATTAGCCTATTTTTCTCTGCTCTTTTTGTTACCCTCTAAACAATTTGTCCTGCCCTCACAGACTCTGTTTGTCGACTAGTCTAAATAATTACGGTGCTTCAGCCCACATACATAACTGTTTGTTCACCTACCATTTGCAGTTTACAGGCCTAAATGTCTATGTGCTCACTGGTTCTCCTAATATGTGCCTGTTTACACTCTCTTACCCCATCATCCTGCGCTTCACGCACCTTTGTGGATTCTGCTTCCTTTTGCGAGTGTAGTAACGTTTGCCCTACATTCACCTTCTCTCCTGCTCATGTGCCCCCCTAACTCACCTTTTGATGCAAGCAGATATGGATGGAAATACAAATGACCCCTGATGAACCCAGATATTGAGCTGTTTTAAAGCCAGAGGCTTTAGACAATATCCCTTCCTTGCTCCAACATGCTGAAGAAGGAGGGGCCGGTGTTTCTCACTATATCTGGGTTTTATGGGATTTACGACCCTTGTCCTAGCAGACGTCTCTCCCACCACTGCCGTTTTTCCCATTGGGTAGAATTAGCAGGCGAGGAAAACAGGCAAATTAAAAGGAAACAAACACAACATCTAATAAGCATGTAGTGAAGGCTTTCAGCAGGATATGGGCTGAGGGAGGGAGAGAGACGGAACAGCAGTGTGTAATCTCAACTCTCTCCCCCGTCTTCTCTTTTTGCATTTCCCTCTAATTTCCTTCTGCCTCGCTGTCCCCTCCGCCCTCTGTGACTTGCTGGTGGGGCTCTCCGAGGAGATCATCTCCGAGCATGGGCAGTGTGAGACAGATGGGCGGATGATGGATCTGACGTGATAGACAGGAGGGTGATGGATGGCTGGCTGGCTGATAGGGGATTAATGCAGTGCTGGGGCCGCTGCCACACAGTGGATGGCTTAGTGATAGATAGATAAAACTGACGAGGAGATAAACAAGAGAGCACTAATCCACGCCCCCTTGATGGACAGAAAATCAAAGTGAAGGCAAAGAGCCACATAGGGAGAGGTGGACCTTTGTAATGCTGTTGCATGGTGTAGCGCTTTCATGTGAGGGAATGTAAGTTGATGTTGATGCAGGGCGAGATCAGGTAGAGTGAGGAGGAGAGTTAAGGAAGGGCACTGTGTTGCAGAAGTGTGTGTAAGCATGGTTAATAGCACATCTGTCAAGCCAGGCTTGGATATATATATATATATATATATATATGATGATGATGCTTTATTGATCCCACAATGAGGGAATTACAGTTAACAGAACACCCATCCAAGAAGTCAAACAAACATGGGGAGATAGGTGAACTGTGGCCATGCTGCCCCCCTTCTGGAGGCACTGCCATTAAAAAGACAGAAACAATAGAGAAAACATACAGGGATGAGTGAGGAAAAAAATCATCTCATACTTATATATATATATATATATATATATATATATATATATATATATATATATATATATATATATATAATATGTGTGTGCGTGTGTGTTTGTGATAGTTTCTTGATATGGCATTGCAGGTGACAGTGAGGGTTTTTGCTATGCTTTTTCAAGTGATGGTGAACAGTTTGACTTCAGGATTAGGCATAGCAGCAAATTGGCCATAGTGGGATGTGATGGGATGATTGGGCAGCAGAGAGTGTGCTGCTTGGTAATAGAAGATAACTGTGATTGTTGTGTCTGTAGGTATTTTTTAATGCACTTTCATCGGTACAACAGCTTAATCTTCTGTGTAATGTACAAAAATAAAGATTTTAGGTCAGAGATTTTCGTCTCTCTGTTTAAGTGGTGAGTTGAAAAGGTCTGTCATGATGAAAGGATGAGGAAAAAAAAAGTGAGGAGAGTGGAGGACAAACCCAGGGAGAGTACCTCTGAAAATAGGGAGCAAGCTACCTATCCTTGCGTTATTATCGAGTGCTAAGCTTTGTCTCTGTTCACCATTTCAGGGGACCCCAGGGGTTCTGGCATCGATCTAGTGTGCTTAGAATGCTCTCCAGTGTCACCTATTTAAACACAGCGAGCCGCTAGCCAACAAAGACGAGCCTTTATTTATCAAGCCTCTGATTTTGGCTGCACGGATGACAACCTGATTAGCACTTAAAGGAGCTCTTAAATCTAATATTGGAATGGGTGGAAGCAATCTATACATAGAGGGAGACAGCACTCTTGGCCAGAGAGAGTTAGAGTGGAGGATGAACAGAGAGGTGAGTGAGTGTGTCATCCATGAGGTTAATGAAGGGACGGGGAGGGATGGACTGGATGAGGGGTGTGTGACAGAGACAAGCAAAAGGGGATGAGAAAGAGAGTGTGTGTGACAGGGACCGATGGGTGAGAAGCGGAAGGAACAAGTGGATGAGAGAATGAGAATGTGAAGGAGGAGTGGTGGCAAAGATTGAGGGGACCAGATGAGAGCATGAGTGGCTAGGACAATAAACGAATGTCAAATGAAGGGGCGAGGATATTGTGAACAAGTGAAGGCCTGAGCAAATGAACAAATTGCTAAGCAAACAAGTGGGTGATGACTGTGTGTTTCTGTGTGTTCATGCAAATTGTGGGGGCGTTGTTGCACATGTGTGCTTGCAGCCAAATGAATGAGTGAGGCATGATGGAAGAGACTAAGTGAGTGAGTAATGGGGGTTAGTGATGGGTGTGTTGACAGAAAGTGTCAGCTTTAACCACACTGACCTGCGAATACAGGCTGCATGCACAAGTGGCTGAATTTGAGTGCCAGCTTGGACGTGAACTGACTGTAAAATTGGATGTGAATTTCGAGTTGGATGTGGAATGAATGTAAATAGGAAAAGTAGGTGGATGGTGTTTGCACATTTATCTCTATGTGTCAGTCTACTGTCGTTTCTACATCATTTTAGATGAGCCCAGGAGATGAGCATCTTTCTAGGCTCCTTGGCACAAAAACGCAGCTACATTTGAACACCTCATTTCATCTTCTGTGTAATTATAGCAAGTGGGTTTGGGCTGTGTAATTTTTCAGGGAACCTCTTCTATCCTTGCCTCTTGTCATCCAGAGAGTACCAAAATTGAGGCTTGTATTTTTAGTTCAGCTTAAACTCCATTAAAAAATAATCTCAAGCTTCTTGGCAAGCTGTAACTGGGAACCATTTTGTTTCATGTAATAGACAAGTTTATTTACTCTCCTAGAGAGAGGAACACTAAGCGATGCCAGTGCTCGATTAGAGAAGAGCTGTTACTAGAGAGCAGCAAAATAATTTATTCTTGCTTTCTTTCCCTTGGGATGCCAATGGCCGATTTGCTTTCAACGCCAAGAAGTGTGTGTACGTATTTTATGTGCAACACTGGCAGTGGGATGATGTAGGGACATTTGTGATTAGGCTATTGTCTGTCCAGCCTGTGCTGCACTCCAATCCTTCCCCATCTTACCCCATCTTCATCAGTAACCCAGCAGCAAACCAATACTGAGTATAAAATGTCAGGAGAATTTGCATGGTATAAATACACATACATTGTCTGCTGTCGCTCCTTCTTTATCAGGCTTTCACTTTTTTTTGCTCGCTTGTCTGTCTCATCTTCTTGTCTACATTGCACTGTCTCCTGAACTCTCCAGCATCCTCAGCTGCAGCATTCTTGCCTGACCGTGCCGTAGTCTCCTTCAGGGTCTGTCTCTTGGTGATCAAGCTCCATTATTTATGCTGTATCATGTTTCACCATCAATTCGTGCAGTGTAACAGTGAACAATTGAGACAGATTTCCTTGACTGTCACAACAGCAGTGAGACTCAGCAGAGGTTGGAAATGGGATTAGCCCTAAATGGAATTTAATTTACACCGTTGTTGTCTCTGAAACCTGCCTACCACATGATTCACTCTGGTAGTGCTTTCACCATTGTGTGTGTGTGTGTGTGTGTGTGTGTGTGTGTGTGTGTGTGTGTGTGTGTGTGTGAGTGAAAGATTACTGCTTTACTGCCCAATGGACACCGTAGAATTTGTAATGTGATGCACATGTGCAGCTGCTACATTTCTCCAAGGCACTGCAATTCTATTGTGGTGCAGCTTTGCTCAGTCTTGTTAAAGAAAGTCTTACTTTAACAACTTGCAGTTGTCAGTGTTATGTCTATCAGCTTACAGACTGAAGATGCCGAAGCCTCAGTCCATGATGCAGCAGAATATGCTTTGTTTTTTTTACCATTTGATTGATGGAAAAATACACAGCCCTTGCACAGTCTTCCACAACAAACAAAATAAGATATTTTTGTGTCTAATTAGTTAAAAAAAAAAAAAAGAAAAAGAAAGAAAGAATCATATCAAAGTTCTACATGATTCAATTACTAGTCTTTATCCATGGCAGCTGGCAGTTCTTTGACATGGAATGTATAAGTGAATGGATGAGTAAATAGATAAATGTATAAGAGTGAATTGAAGTGTGAATCAATGTTTATGGATCGGCATCCAAAGGCCTGCTGTGCTACAGATGAAATGAATGTGGTAGTGGTTGCAGTGTGTGCATGTCAGTGTTTGTGTTTCTGAGTAAGACGGGATCTGGGTATGGAAGCTGCAGTGATGCATTTCACTTGCATCGGCGTGTGTGTACATGTATGATGCATTTGTCCTTGGTAATTGAGGGGTGTGCGTGTCAGCAGTGTTTGTTTCCTGAATGGTAATGGTAGCTTCTGATGAATTCTTATTCGTGTTTTTCTGACTTCCCGGTGCTCTTTTTCCTTGTGCTTAACACAAACATAATCAATACTTGAATTAATGTGTAAGTAAAGAGGCAAAACATGTCACACTGGGCTTGGCGCAAGCTGTTGCCCTGCCCCCACCCTAGCAACCTTCAACCCAGCTGGGCTAAGCAAAGTCAAGGAAGAAGTGAAGAGAAAGAAAGAAAAAGTAAGTGTTCATAATAAACACATTGTGGAAGTAAATTAGAATGCATTCTGCATTCTGCATTCTGCAGTCTTTTCTTTTTTTTTTTTTTTGCTGCTGCTGTATTAATTTTACTAATTATTAGTCAAGAGGTAATTATGTCTTGCTGCATGGATGATGACTCTTGACAAGGAAGGAAGCACTGTGGTGAATGATGTGTGCACTCAAGTGTTTGGGTGAATGTAGTGTTAGGTGTGAGGAGCACTGACTACAGAATGACGAGATAGGCCACAGGTGTGGGTGTCAGCTCAAGGTAGGGTGTGTGTGTGTGTGTGTGTGTGTGTGTGTGTGAGCGTAAGCATTAGCATTTGTGTGCAAGTGATGGGTTGTGAGGCCTAAGAAGAAGAATGGTGATTCGTGAGTGTTGTACTCGTGTAATCTGCTCAGATCAGATCAACTATAGCCAATAATGCCACACTGCTCTTTCTTTATCTCTCACTTCTTTCTCTCAGTCTCTGTTTCTCCATCCTCTCTCTGTCTTTTTTCTTTTCACTGCAGTGGGAGCCAGCTTTGCTGCAGAGGGAAAGATGGGGTAAAGATGGGGGTAGAGAGAAAGACATACTAGAAAGAGTCTGGAAGATTGATGGTGAGAAATGGAGATAGGAGGGTGACTCAGGGAACAGAGGAGTAAGGTGGACGGGATTGAACAGTAAACGATTACTGCTTTGCTTGTGTGTGCTCCTGTTAGAGCCTGATACCAAATCAAACAGTGCTCTTTCTTTCTATTGACACACACACTCAGGCACAGACACAGGCACAGACACACACACACACACACACACACACACACTGGCCACAAGCATTTGAGTTTGTTTTTGGCCAGTTCTGGGTGGTGCTTGGCAGAAGAAATTAAGCCTAACAACCGTGGCATCTGTCTCAGCAGCAGGAGAGTCCCGCCTCCCCACCCACACATGACCTGCCCTGCTTTCATTCACTGAACTGCCTGCTGCCAGCCTCAGGATGGGCTGCTGCCTCCGCCACTGCCCACTACCCCTCCCGTCATCCTCCCTCTGCCCCGGCCTCTCTGTACTGCCAAGCACTCTATGCCCGCACCCATGTTTCCCCCTCAAGCCACAACCAGGAGCCTAGTGTTATGGCTGCTTCAAATATTCATAACGGCCACGCTGCAACATAGAACTATCCACTCCCCTCCATTTTGAGAGGCAATTCTTATGACGTAGCTTCTCTTGGCCCGAACACAGCGCTCTGAGTCAACTACTCTGTGGTCAGTCTGTATGAACAGTACAGTAATAATCAGTGCTTTCAAAATTCAGTCTAGTCCCCCAACTTACTGTGTGCTGAGCTAAATATAAACATTCTTCTTTTCTCTTTCACACTGTCCACTATACTAACCCTGCCCCTCTCCCAGGTCTGGGCACAACCATCAGTTGCTAAAGGGTTTGCGCTACTTAAACTACACTGAAGCGTAGCCACAGCAGTCAAAGGAAACCTATTATGCATGCAAAAGAGACACCAATGCTATACTTAGGCAACAGCACACTACTGGGCCGGTGTGTAATACATGCGAAGATTATTAGGAACAGAAATATATTTCAGCTTTTTTTGTGCACACACAAACACACAGGCCCATAGAGTGATGTGAGAGGCAGCTTCCGGTAAAAGTTCTACTATGTGTCTCCTAGGAAGCCACAGGCTGGATAAACATCCATGTGGAGCAGCAGCAGCAGATGCCTCCGTCTTCCTCTAATGCTTGCCCCCCCTTCTTCTCTTCTTTTATCACCTCACATACTACAGTACCACCTACTCATTCCTCATTCTCTCCTTTCTGCCTCTTTTAATGAAGCCCCCCCAACACCTTCCCCACGCGCTCCCCCTTCCCCATGCCCTCCATTTCTTTACTCATTTCCTCTATTGTTGTCTCCAGTTCTCATTTTCTCTCCATCTCTGTCCCTCTTTATTTTATTTTCCCTGTCTTCTCATCATGCAGGCTTTCTGCTAGTGTAGGGCCATGCTGCTTATCCCCCTGTATTCACTCATTGTATCTGCAGATTATTTCTCTGGGGGGCATCCTGTGTGTGCTCTCCAACATACTGTGTTATCTACCTCATGAAGTGGGATAGAGTGGATCAAGATGGGAGAGGGTTAAGACTTGATGCTCTGGGTTGCGGCAAACAGGTGGCTCGTAGGGATGAGCACTAACAGTGATAGAAAGGCATGGAAAGATGATTTCTGAACATTAAGGCATTGTTTATAAGGGTGTGCCACTGTTATGATTAAGTTGTTAAGCAACACACTGAGCCCAACAGCAGCCAGTGAACTAAAGATGGATGAAATAGCTGCTGGAACTAATGTGGCAGCTAAGTCTCAGAACATGAGCCTGAATAATATTAGCTGTTAAGTTCTAGAGATCACCTTTATGTGATTATTTTAACTGCATTGGGGCACCCACAAATTGGCATTGATCATTGTTGGCTGGCTAGCTTTTAATGGCTGGGCCAGTGTTAATGTTCCTGTCAGGGAGGGGTTATCATGTAACCTGTTTCTCCTGTCTCCTGTCCTTGCAACTGCTAAATGGCAAGCCATCTTCCTAAGAGAGAAGGCGAGAGAGCATGAAAAAGAGAGCAGTGCAGCACAGAGCCCTTATTAAAGCTGTCCTCAGAGGCTGCCCTCTGTCTGATTCCCCCTGTAAATCTCACGTTTAATTGGAGAGAGTACAAAAAGAAAGGTGGTGGCTCAATCACAAATGTATCTGTGTCTAGAAGAATGAGTTGGCGAGAGAGACAGGCAGAGTGTGAGACAGTCATAGTTCTGAATGTAGGGATTGTGACCAAACATAAGTCAGCTATAAATGCAGTGAGGGTTTGAGAAGGAAGATGACATATTTACATTCGCCTGGGATGTAGGAGCCTGGAGGTGAGAAGATGAAAAGGTAGCATAGTAATAGAGAGAGACGGGCAGAGAGGTGTGCCAAGGGTGATGCAAGGAGAGGAGGAGAAGGACAATGGGTGAGGAAGGCAAAAGTAATGGAGGGAGACAAATAGAAATGGCTGGCAGTGAAAGAAAGGGAAGGTGTATGTATGTGTGTGAAAGAACGAGAGAGAGAGAGAGAGAGAGAGAGGTAGAAAGGAGACAGGATGATTTCACCAGAGTTGTTGCCTGACTGTCCTCCCTTAATGGGGTTGCCATGACAACAGTGTATAAGAGAGTGAGGCACCAGTGGTGTGTGTGGTATGAGGATGTGTGTGTGGATTTGTGTGCGCGTGCCCTGCTCCTTTAGTGACTGATTATCTGCGAGACAATATACAGTATGATACTATAACACAAGTGCAGCTTAGTCAGTTTTTGTTAGAAGGTGGGTGAGAGTTCATTTTCTTTACCTGCTTATTCGGTTCCATGTCTTTGTTTGAATGATGAAATGAGGGACAGATGCAGTGAGGAGGAAAGGAGAAGGTCTTATCGTTGGCCATAGCGTCACAGCCAAGTAGGTGTGTAGTAGCTGTCGTGCAGCGGCCATGTCACTTGTACCATGGGCAGCCACGTTGAATGAGGTTAGGTGATGTCATGCCAGTCAGGTGACAGCGTCTGGAGGACCCAGCTGTCACGAAGCAGAGGCGGTCCCACAGGAGCGCCAATCTGTCATCATTATATTAATGACACGCGTAACACTGCAGTGTCATTTCTTACGTGTGCCAAAGCTAACGAGCAGTGCCTTGATTGTAAAATTAATTAAAAAACATTTTGATTAAAGACCACTCTCTGCACCCAGGCTTCCTCCATCTTCATCAGTTCCCTTTTCGCTTTCTCCTTCTTTATACCCCCCACCCCCTTTGAGTTTGAGGCCCAAAGACTCTCATTCACACAATTTCCTCACTGTCTTTTCTGTCTCCCTCTACATTTGCATCTCTGACCTTCTTCTCTTTTCCTCTGTGTTCTATTTCTCCTTCAACCTATTGCAACTCACCAACATGTTCACTAGCCCATCATTTTCTCCTCCCCTCAACATACTCATTTTCCACTATCTGTCACTCTCTTCTTTCGTTAGGCAAATTACAACTCTCTTATGTGCTCAATCTCTATCCTCATCCCTCCCTCCCTCTCCTCCTCTTTGTCTTTTCCCATCAGGCTTCCCTCTGTGCTGCTGTCTCTCTTGTTTTTCTCCCCGTGTCTCCATTACTCTCTGTTTTACATCCGTAGTATGCCTCCGTATATATGTTTGTATTCCGTGGTGGAGTTGTACGGAAAGGAAAGGACAGGAGTTGTTGTGGTTGCTATAGTTGTCTGTGTTCAGCTTTGACCTTTAACTTTGGCCCAGCTACCCCTAAGTCCTTTGTTTCCTCAGAGAGTGGTCAGCTGTTTCTCCTTCTCCCCTCTCTTGCAAAGCCTCAGAGCCCCAGGAAAAGAGGGAGAGAGGGATATGGTGAGTGCATTTTCTAACATCCCCTCACATCTTGCCTCTACTTGTGTTGCTCTCCATTTTCCCCCTGGTGTGCTATGAGGTCAAGTTTATCATTCTTCCACAGACTCCACGAGATTTCTGCCTTTTTATGTGTGTGCTTTTTGCACATGTCATTATCTAGAAAAGAAATGACGCATTAGCTATTGTAGCTTCTTTTGTGTGCCTGAGAACACACAATGTGTGTGATTACAAAATTTAAAGGTGTGAGAATAAGAACATATATAGGCCAGAATGATAAGAACACCATTCTTCAATAATGTCATTTCTTGCAGTAATGATACTGAAAAAAGAGGAGACATTGATCATCAGTGAATGATCAATAATGGGGTGTACTGATCAGAACAACAGTTTGTCACTGTGCAGATCGGCATCCCTGTAGGACACCAGGCTCTTAGGGGAGGGTGTTACTTCCTCACCACAGGCTCTTATGTTCATTTATTCAAGAGGAAACATAGGCACAAACAAATGCCAGTCTGATGAATGTCTGTTTTGTGCATAATTAGGTAAAGATAGCTCTTAGCCAATAGTAGAATGGATTCATGAATTAAATCTTCCAGTGTGAATAATGTGCTCTGAACATGGGTATTGAACAGCTCAGGAAAAACCCGCAAACTTTTCATGTTGCCATAATAGCTACGCAGAGAACATGAGAATGTGAGGAAGGTAATGTTAGGGAAAATATACACATACAAAACAATATCAGGTGCCTACATGGGAGACTGGAAATGGCTCTCTCTTCCTGGCTAGCTTTTCACAAACCATTCCTGTTGGCCATTTTTCCAGGGCCTTGACTGTTTTTGGAGAATAACTGGCAGTGAAAGAAAACATAACAAAATGACTGTAATACCGGGTGGAGTGTTACCATAGAAACGCAGCGTCACAGCTCCTAAGCAGATAACACATTCAGTGATATTCCCTTCATCGTGATTCCCACATCTGAGGATGAAGCGGGAACAGGTGTGATCAACAGCTTTCTTAAATATAACAGGGGAGGGGTAAGGGAGTGTTTGGCACCAGGACGGACAGTCGCTCTCAGAATTTTAAAGCTTGTTTTGTTGTAATGACAACCTTGGGGAACAAGCATGAGACAGGTCTGAAAGCAGCGCTTGCGTGTGTTAAAATGCAAAGCCAGGTGATCTAAATGGAGGTACATTTGCAAAGCACATATTACATTCTAGCAAAAGTTAATAATGGTAACAGTTTCTGCTGCTTTCTGCATAAAGCAATTTTAAGTCAAACACCATCTGTTATTTACCACTATCTGATTAGCTGGGGCCATAATTTAATTTATAATCCTCCATGTACACACTCCCCTTTACACTTTTTTTTTTGGTTATTTAAGACTAGAGAAAAAGAGGAAATGGCAATGTTGGACAAGATGTTCAATGTGTTACTCTTCACATTCATGTTTGTTAGGGGCTGGCCCAAAGGCAGATCACCAAACAGCTGTCTGTTAGTGCCAGCGAGTACACATTTGGTCCACTCGACCTGTAACGCTGGCACAGAGGGTGGGGAACGGTGTCCAAGTCTTCCTCTCAAATCCTCGGTCCATCCTCCCATCCCTTCTCATTGTCCCCGGGGCAGCAGGCGGGCTCAGCTAAATACTGATCTGCCTGAACGGGCACAGGTGCAGCAGGGGGTCTGTTCCTCTGCCAAATGTGGTGCTTCTGTTTCCTTTTGGCTTTTGAGAGGGTGTTGCTTCTCCCTCTCTCACTTCTGGAAGGATTGAAAAAGCTGCAGATGCAAGTGTTTGATCAGCCTGGCGGTACAACAGGAAAGTGCATAAAGAAAACAGAAGATATTGAAACAACAGAGAAGGGAAATTTTGATGAGGATTTTGAAGGACCAGAATAAATAACAACAGTAATGCCACTGTTTGAAAAGTGTGCAGCCCTGGGACTCAAGAAGTGAAATGGTGGTCTGGTTGTATGGATGGACACTGCAGAATGCCTGCAGCTGTCCTCGGGGAGCTGTGTTTGGTGAGGATGTGTGTGCCAGGGGTATCGTTAGAGAGCGGCGCTGCAGGCATCCCTTTGGGTGTGCAGGAAGAGGAGGGAATAGAAGAGAGCTCTGGTTTCATGTCTCAATCAGAGAGGCTTCAGGAGTGCCTCTCAAGGCTCAAGTAGAAGCTAACGTCCATTTGTACTGTATTTAAAAGAGAATGCCTGCACTTAAGGGTTGCTGATTGCTTCGTGTAGCTGAATAGAGACAGTGAACGAAAGTAGATACATGCGTAAAAGCCTTGATACACTTAGAGTTGGACACATAGCAAAGCAAACCATTCTCTCTCTTGCTCTCTCTCTCCGAATGCCCTTGCTTTCTCATACACTTTATGTCTCCCAGGACAGTGCTCAGAAATCTTGAAATGGGGCCTAACCCGCGAAGCAAAGAGGGAGAGTCGTTTAAGCTAAGTTAAACAAGGGCACTTAGATTTTAAAGGGCCATAATCTTCAAAAAGGAGTGCTTTAAAATCAATTGACAAGACATATAAAAGGTAAAGACAGATTGAAAGGAACAAGGTATAGTTGTTGGCAGTTAAGTGACCTATTTTTATGAATGGACATGTTTAATTGAATGTCACTGTTGTGTGTGTGTGTGCACGTGCATCTTTGCTCATTTGTGTGTGTGTGTGTGTGTGTGTGTGTGTGTGTGTGTGTGTGTGTGTGTGTGTGTGTGTGTGTGTGTGTGTGTGTGTTTGCTGGGTAGTGCAGGTGGGCTGGATCAGCATCCAGAGTAGCACTGAGCCAGTGATTCAGTCGGCACAGTTTGGGCCAGAATCCAATCAGGGCAGCCATCTGGTGACCAATCAGGGCCCTGGTTGTGATGTCACAACAAAAGTGATCTGGGTTCCATGGGAGCTGGGAGGGGGAAATGCCATGAATCACACTGGACCTCTGTGCTGGTGGAACTGGCTAGTTGGGCTGCAGAGCAGACTATCAGGTCAGCGGATTGGATTATGAGACATGAGTTTGGCGGACTCTGCTGCTGAGCAGGATGTTGTTGTGGGAAGTGCTGTATTTGTGCTTCCGCACTAACAAACACGAATTGTTGGCCTGTCTACAAGTTCCTTTTTTTGGTGGTTGAACAGCATAGTACACATACTTTTATCTTGTGGAGAAAATATGGCATTTCTGTCTTTATTTCACATTGCAGATGCTGGCTGTGACACTGGAGCCCAGGCAAGAGCACAAGGACAATTTACTGTAGCTGTTGTGATTGACAGCTCTGTTAATTCTGACGTGATTAATATTTCAAGGCTCTTCTCTGTTTGCCTTTATAATGTTAAACAGTCTGAAAGAGCAAAAGCCACATCTCTGGCACCCAGTGAGTCACCCTGACCCAGGCGTACAGTAGAAATGTTGCCAGCTTTCACACTACTTGCATTTAGCAGGAAAAGGGATGGCGGATGGCTGGGTGACAGAATGAAGTCACAGGAGAATGGCTGTCACTACCAAAAGGCCTTCTACAGGATCTGTAGGCAAAACAGGACAGCCTGGCAAGAACAGGTCTCAGTGAAAGTTGACCTTAAAAACCTTCACAGCTCCAGATATTGCTGTAACACACTGGTTTGTGAATATTTCATTGGCCTTTAAGCAAGATGTAGAACGTAGCAAGTTGGCTATGATGGCACACCTAGTAATGAAGTGCTATACTGTAAAGTAAAATGTCTGTGTATTTAAAAAAAAGGCAGGCTTATCTTGAAATGGTAGTGGACAAACTAGTATACGGTTTGAATGCAAATCCCTCAGTTGGGGTGTACACTAACATCAGAGGGGAATGGACTGTTGTGCATACTAAAACCAGTTAAATCCACCCACCATCCCACTGGTACTTATTTGATCAACCATCAAGCCCCTTAGCGTGGGATTTAATATCAAACACAGGCTGTAAGCCATGTTCAATGGGCATGACAAGGATAAACATCAGTGGAAATATGCAGTATAGTGATGCCCTTGCTTGCAAATGGGCAACAGGGGTGAGGCAAGTGCAGCATCTTGACATCAGTGCATACGTAGGTAAACAGGGGAGAGCCCACGAGCTGGACCTCACTTCATACTTCACACAGAGAGTGTGAGTACAAAAAAAAAAAAAGAGGGAGAAAAAAAAATTAGGGAACAGTAGAAAAAGAGGAGTGAGAGGTGGAGGCAATCATGCAGAGACAGACAAATCTGAGGGCCTTGCATGGAGGTGCAGGGGGTGGGAGGTGTATCGGCTTGTGGGACTGGCTGTGTGTGAGTATTTGTACACTGTGTGTGCGTGTATGTGTGTGTGTGCCTGCTCTCCACCCTGGTGACTTCAGGTGTTATCTTCTTAGCCTCCAGACGTGACAGTGAGATAATTAGAAATGTTAACACTCACTGGAGCTTGTACTCCTATGAATTCTCAGTTTCTTTCTCTCTCTCTCTCTCTCTCTCTCTCTCTCTCTCTCTCTCTCTCTCTCTCTCTCTCTCTCTCTCTTTCATTTGCTCTGGCTTTCATAAACACACATGCACACACACACATGCACATGCACACTCTGAATATTATTATCTCTCTTACCCCTAGCCGGTGTTATGAACAACACATGCAAATCATGGCATGACTTGGCCATGTGGCAGTGGAAGGCATCTGTGGAAATAATGTCCTGAGTCCTCCTCTCTGCTCCTGTTTAATAAGGAATATGGAATTTAATCAATTTTTATGTCTTTTTGTCAATTGGGTTAATAATTCATGTGGTTCATTTTATGCAATTTTGATCATTTGTTAACATGATGATAATGACAGAATCTTTTTAAAATCAACAGTAAAATAGGTGAAAATGGGATGATACATGTGATGTCACGCATTCAGAGTTGGATTAATCACCTTTAGTATAAGATTTAAGGACTGTAAATAGCAGATGTATTTTGTTTTCTTGAGTAGACGTAGACAATAGCCATCTTTTTCGAGGCAGCCAACAAACAAAGCTCGATTTACTGAAGCAGTGGACACTGTTGAAATTCTGACAAATGTCTTGGCTCACAGAAGAGGAGAGGGATACAGAGAAAGACATGCTCACTGGAGTGTTTCACATGGAAAAATGAAAAGTGACAGAAAGCTGATGGAGGGATGACAACCTTGTTTGTCCTTTACTGGATGATCAACACATGTTATGTGGATATGGGTCCCAAAGGTGGACACGGGCTAGCTGATAAAGATAGTTCCATGCTCCGCTGGAATTCCCCTGTCTTTAAATTAGCATCCTAACTCCGCTTACTCAGCTAGCAGTGCAAGCTGTGGAGCAGTGTGTGAACACTAGTGAAAATGAAACTGCACACCGTTGACATCATTAAAGATAATCTTGGCTCATTTTGTGCTGGGACACATAATCCTAGGAAGGTGCCATGCACAACAGGAGCTAATTTTGCCCAAGCAAGGCACATAAATGCCTTCCTACTATCATCTCAGTCGCTCCCATCACCTTCCACACCTCTTGTGCTTTGTTGGCATAATACAGTACTATAGGTTGGTGTGCAGGAAACAGATCCCAGGTCAAGGCAAAGACTTGTCTGGAGGCGTCTCCAGCGTGTGTCTAATTGAGCGCTGTGTAGTTAATTGTTTGTGCGTGGGAGGGGAGAAATCAATCTGTTTTCACACTGCCGTGACTTCTAGGCCCTAGGGTGAGAGACTGAAGCTGGCAGACACAGACACACACATCAACAGCTCTGCCAAAAAAGCCCAAAACCATGCCTTGCAAGCACAGACTTGCACATGCACACCCATAGCCTCCCTCTAATGGCACACACACTCAAACACACACATGCACACCCACTCCTTAGAGGAAGAGGATGTGCATGAAAGGTTATTGAGTCAGGGTAAAGTCAGATCCATGTATCGATTGGCTGCTTGCTGGGAGAGCCATAAACGTGAGACCTGCACAGGTCAGAGGGCCAAGAGAAAGTGGGGATGAGATACAATAAAAGAGAGAAGAAGAGAGGGAGAGAGAAACCTACAGAGCTTCCCAGCTAGCAGGCACTCCCTTCACACCCATCCTCTGTGAGTCCAAAATAAGTATTCTTCTTTGACATGTTCATAAAAGCTCTGTTCAGTTTCATGAACATTAGAATGAGATTTTTCTCAATTTGTAATATGGGTCAGTACCGTATGTCAGATCAGTGGGACAGAGAGAAGAGAATAAAGACACATAATTGTTATCTTTTTATCTACATGCATTTCAGTAAATTACTCTGCACTTAATGTGTACAGTATATAAATAATTATCCTCAGTGAGCCATGTGTCAATTAACATATAAATGCCTTCTACAAATAATGAATTAATTTGCATATTTAGCTAATCAGCTCATTTGCATGTGTTTAGTTATCTTTAAGGGTGTTTCAGTTTATGACTGACTGCTGCTGTCAGTGAATGCCCATTTGCATTTTAAATTTTTCACTTTGTGGAAAAAAAAATGTTGTGTTTATTTATTTATTTATTTGATGAACAGGTCTCCCGAGCAGAGCAAAAAAAAAAAAAAAGGGCTGGCTTAGAAGGAATTTGCTGCAAAAGTGAGTGCCACCTGAATAATTTACTTTTCTTTCAATGGCCTCACAGCCCACACTCACTTCTTATATGAGCCATCAAAGCTCTGTTTCGCATTGGTGCAAGCATCTAGTGGAATGTCTGTAAGTCCCCACTTGATTGGCTCAGAGTTATTTATTTTCACCCAGTCAGAATCCCTTCCATTATTAATGGGAATGAAGCAAACTGGGATATGGTGATGAGATGTGAAAATAGGATGAGAACCACAGAGCGATTCAGGAGCATGCAAGCACAAAACAGGGGCATTAGGGTGTGCGGAGGGGCAGAAATGTGAGGTTGAAGAGAGAGGGGTGGAAGGGGAGGGGTGATAAGGTGGATGAGTACAAATAGTACTATACTTCTCTTGGATAGCAGCAGCAGGCGCCATGAGATGTCTGTTGATTCATCTCCCTTTATGCGCTTGGTTCCCTTTCTATGCCGAACCTTTTTACCCGAACAAAAGCAGACGGAGGGGATGATTCAGAGTGACCAGACGCCTGAGACTCCCAGAACGAAGGGGCAGAAAGGTCACATCAAACAGGAGGCTCCATAGAGACCACCGACCAGAACAAAATGTGTCGATGAACTGATGTACTCGAGCCTCCAGGGACAGGAGGAGATGAAGGGAAAAATGTGTGTCTGGGTGTACATCTCTGAAGGTGTAACCATTACACCAGTGACCATAACTCAGAACTCTACAATTGCATGTACTATGAGTGCGTAGCAGTGTTTGTGGGTGTGTTTTTTCTGGGTTCACATGTGTGTGTAGTTGCTTAGCTTCACTCCATGATTGGTAGTTGGAGAGGTGGTCTGCACAGACCCTCTGGGTACTCTCCATGCACTAATGGGTGTTCACCTGGTGTGAATTCCGGTAAATGTTTCCAGCACTGCTTTGTTGATAATTAACAGAAGCAGACAGTGTAAAGTGGCACCTGTTATGCCCGGATTGACTGAAGTCCCGAGCTTGGGGGCTTTTTCTCCCACAGGTCCTCGCTAATAATCAGACCACCACTTTTTCCTCCTTCCGCCTCATAGCATGAATGCATGCAATTGTGTGAGTGAAACAGAATGTGGCAGAACCATGAACATGTCTCTGATCTGTTTGCTTCAATAATTTGTCACCAGTTTTGTTCTTTCAGTTTACAAGTACATATTAACTTGGCATTTAGTTGAATAGACTGCATGCATTTTTGTGTGCGTGCCCATGCCTGTGAACACAATTTCTGCAGGATTGCATCCCAGTACCTAATGGCAGTCAGGTTGTTGTTGCTAGCCTGTAAAGGTCTGTGCCTCTCTCCCTGTCTATACCTCCCCAGACTATCACTGACCCACCACCAAAACGGTCTTGCTGACTGATGTTACAGGCAGCATAATGTTCTCCACGACTCCTACAGACCCTTTCACATCACAGGACGTCAATGGTGGACCTGCCAATTCTGTTGTCGGGCTGTTCCTCCTTGCACAAAGGATCAGATAACACTTCTGCTGATGGGTTAAGGACCTTCTACAGCCCTGTCCAGCTGTACTAGAGTAACTGCATTTCTCCTGGAATCTCCTCCATACTCTTGAGACTGTGTTGGCAGACACAGCAAAGCTTCTGGCAATAGCATGTATTGATGTGCGTGCGCGCACACACACACAATATATATATATATATATATATATATATATATATATATATATAAACATTTTGCTTTTCAGGGTGTGTGTGTATGACGAGAGCGAGAGCGAGAGGTACACAGAGATGGGAAAAAAGAAAGAAAGTGACTGACAGCCATGTTTTAAAATTGGGGCAGTCAGGCCTGCTGTGTCAGAATCTCTTGATGCCCACTCGGCACATCCCTAAGCTGGATAACCTTGGCAGGCAGATTGGGGTCACTGGTATCAAATCAGATACATCATTCATACACACACATAAACATGCACTCACCCCATTGCACAATACAAATCACTCTGACATATGCATTTGGAAAAGGTAGATATGTTTGCATCAGCATTACACACACACCCACACACTCTAGTCCTGTGACCCACAACAAAATAATCTGTCTGGATAACTCCAGACAGGTATAGATGGAGGAGATACAGTTAAAGCTGAAGTTTGGTTGAATTTAAATTGGCCTAAACTGGCTAATCTACTGCTCGGCAATCATGAGGAGAGAAAGCAGTGGGTTGATAAATGTCCAGATGTAATCATCTGAGGTTTAATTAATGTCCTCTCATACTAAAGGCTAAAAAACACAGTTAAGTGCTCTCTCTTTTTCTGTGTGTGTGTGTGTGTGTGTGTGTGTGTGTGTGTGTGTGTGTGTGTGTGTGTGTGTGTGTGTGTGAATCAGACATTAGGGCTGTTTAAAAACAGCACTCTTGAGCTATTATGTTAGAAACCCAAACCATCAGTCTGGAAAATGAATTAAACACTTACTTTCTCAAAAGATAATCACAAATTCGGTAGCTTCTACCAAAGTACAACTTTTTATCAGATGACTGAAAAGTTGAGTCCAAAATTGTCTGTTAACTAATCACAGCATAACAATGTACAAAACAAAAGTCAATCAAAACATAATATTGGTACATTTTGCTACTTACCATGTGGTCACATTGGAAATTAGAGGGAAAAAATAGTCAGTAACAAATAATTGCCTGTTTTTCAATAAAATGAATACATTTATAGACTTTAGTTGGCCTTTCTTCTGACTAGCTAGCGTCATTCAAACCAAACTAATGCCTATGTAAAGAGTGTTGATCTCTAAAGTGGCAGGTTGAAGATGTAACAGAATAATTAGTCGATAGTGCCACTGACACAAAAGATGGATATTTCCATTGTATGGGCCTCAGCAATGAGATGAAAAGAATGTCAACCTATTTTTAAATGTCAGTGTCTCTTTTTGTTCTGAATCCCTGCTCTACTTTGTGCCACAGATCTAAACTGGGTCAACATCACATGTGGTGCCCCGGTGGGCTCTTCTGTGTGTACATGTGTGAGTGTGTGCGTGTGTGCGAACATGTGTGTGAGCGCTCCGAGCCCTGACAATGTGCATCTTAGCATAAACCTGCACTTGGGAGGAGGTGTCTACAGTTTGCCTTGGGTGAATCCCAAAGGTAGCTAAACAGCTATGAATTCGTTTTTTCCATGTCTCACTTTGTGTTGTCTGTGGATTATCTATCTACCAAATTGTTTAGGTCTGTTTTTAGAGAAAGAGAGTGGACACACACTCTCAGTGTGTTTGGTTTACATCCATAGCGTGCTTGTTCATAGCATGTGCTTTGCTGTTGCGAACTGTAGTGCAACAGTGAGACAGGGGTTGCCTTGTTGGAGCTTTCAGATTAATAGGCACTGATAATAATACACACAACTCACAGTGCTATTGTCCTTAATGAAGATGGATCTAGCTGAGCCTGGCGGTGCACAGGCACTTGGGGTGGCAGCCTGCCAGTCACAGCCAAGTGACATCTGGGAACAGCTCAGTGAAAAGGGTGGGATGGAGCGTCACTAGAGAGTACAATTTCATAACATTATCATGTTATATCATAATCCATTGTTGGTGGCTCATAAGATTAATGTCAGAGCCGGCAGTTATCACTCTTTTTGTTTAGACTTAATGGTCATAGTGAATTATTCATTTCATTTCATTGATTTGCAGTGCAACTCGCACTGACAAAGTTGACAGCGCAGGTTGACTGATAGCGAGCATATTTAATCTGACTGTGAGGTTAGGAAGCATGGGGAAGGAAGAAAAAAGCATTAGAAACAAGATAAAGTTATGTGCTGTATAAAAATGGGGCTTTGCCATTTGTTTGTTGCAAAATTGACTGAATGAAACGGAATTCATTTGTTTAAATGGTTAGCACTGGTTAGGGGATGACTGCCAAGCTGGGTCGGGGGTTTAATCCCTGTAAGATATTAGAGCTCATTAGACTTTGGCTGCAACCAGTATTTGTGTGAGAAGACAGGTGGGTGCTAAGGTCACTTCCTCTGGCAGCCGAGGCAGGCGTCACAGGGCAAGCATTGATGGGTAGTGGCATTGCCTCCTGTTGCATCAGTAATAATGAACAGTGACAAGCTCGCCACAGCCACAATAAATCACAGGCCACACTGGAGACACTGAAGACCAGGCTGGGGAGCATGCTTTCTCTTCAGCGCGGTGTCAGTGCTGACGAACAGACTGAGTCGCTGGCTAGCGGCAGACTATCTCTATCACTCATTCACAGATGCAGCACTGTTATCGCACACAGTCAGCCCCCTTCAGATATTCATGCACTCTGGTTAGCATGTACAGCTGTCCCTCAGGAATATTGGGCTCTTACCGGCTGCTTTATAGGTACTGCGACTTTTTAAACAACTACTACTGTTGCAGAAATAATATTAATAGTCAAAGCATATACTCTAGAGATGAGGAGGTGTGTGGGTTGGGGTTTGTGGAGAGTTACATCCAAGGACTGATACTGAAGCAGGAAAAAATGAAGAGGAGTGTCTGTTGAATAAAGTGAGAATGGCTCCTTTTTTTTTTTCTCACTCCCCATTCCCTTTGCCTTTACCTCTTTGGCAGCCACACTAGCCATGTTTGATATCTCTCCACTGTGTTCTGCAGCTCTGCAGATTCCCTTGTCTCATTTGCATTCCCTTAAAGCGCACTTCCATTAAAGTCTCCCCCTGTTTTTTGTCTCTTCCTTCTTTCCTTCTGTTTCTTCAAATAGGTCTTTCTTCCCTGGGTTGCTCTTTTGGAGAGAGTCTTATTCCCTGTTGACTACACAGCCTATCCCTGCTCTCCCTGAGTCAGTAATCAAACACATTGGCCCTAATACACAGGCCATTACAAGAGCTCTGATGTTCCATCTGCACACAGACGGCACAATGGTGTCATTATATAAACAGCCCTGCTGCTGCAGCCAGCGAGATACTACCACACCAGAGCTTCGCCCTTAACTGACCTACCCCAGTAAATGGAGGTGTTGGGATGATCTGACCTGAATGTGCTTGTGTAGCTGCTGCTAGCTTAACAATATTATCCATCCTAAATTACTGCTCTAGTGTTAACATTACAGTAGGCTATCAGTTCTCACTATGGTCAACCAAGTGGGCTGCTCAGCATCAATGCAAATATAATAAAATCAGGTGGTTGTGTAGGAATAATATCTAATGCTATTATGTTGTCTTTGCTAGCATGCTAGCTTCACCAAAAAGGATAAGGGAGATTAACAATAGGCCCGACTGGAGGATCGCAATGAAGAGGTTAGGAGGGCAGCGGTTTATTCAAGGTGCTATTAGATGCTAAGTATGCAAAGCTGATATTGTGTTTTGTGGAAAATGCCAGTTATATGAACGTTTTATGAAATAAAAATTCAAATGCCAAGATTTCCTTTTCTTTTCTGTCACTTTTCCTCAATATAACTCTTAGCTCTGAGATGAAGACCAACTCAGATTGATATGATTGAATGGTCTCCATTAATGGTTAATTTTGACATGCAGCTGTAACTGTTAAGTCCAAGTTACCAATTTGGTTAATTTGGATAATCATTAAATTTGACTGTCATACCTCAGCATCCTGGAAGACAGATTCGTCAGTAGAAGCACAGCCTCCCACTCAGCAAAGCTTGATTGCAGATGGTGGTGGTAATGATATTTCATGGTATGTCTGGTACGTTTCGAAAGGAAAAGTAGGATAATTATATTCACTTTGGCGAGTGATTAGTTTTATGGAGGTGAAGAAGTAATTAATGAATTCTATCTCATCCTAATTTATTGTTACACTTCCTTGTATGGCTCCCTCTTGCCTAACTCAAGACAGTACAAAAGAGTATCGAGTGTGACAAAGCTTCAGCACCAATGAGTCAGAGGGAGAATTACTTAGAGGCCCCCAGGCAAAGCACAGGTTTTTGTCTTTCTTTGCAGTCTCATCATACTATACACAATACAGCATAGATAACCTCAGCTAATAATACTTTCCTCTGAAATAAAGTGCCTGCCTTGGACATGACTGATGCCAAACCCAAGCAGCACGGAGTAAATAAAACATGTAGTTGTTTTCAATTTATTCCAGTTTAAGTGCATGTCTTTTTGAACTGAATTTTTACTTGATTACAAATATTTAATGCAGCAGTTTGCATCACTTTCTGATTTGTAAGTGAGTGATTGCCATTCGGTTTTGCACGCTCGGCTGTGCCGGTTGCTAGGAGGCAATCATTTCCTTCATAGCGGGAGCTTTGCTACTGAACCAACTATTTGTTGTTGAAGCATCTGAGGCATAAACATCAATCCTAATAGTATGGGAGATGCTGGTTCTTCATCATCAGATGTAAAGACTTCTCTTTGCATGAAGAAACTGACCATCATAATTTATGACTGTCAAATCTTTAAATCAATCACAAGTGTTTTCCCAGCTGAATAAATTTGTGTTTGTGTTTTCATGATCCCCGCATCACCCCCCTCCCATTGCGCTGCATGATTTTAGCTTGTTCTCTCAGCATACCTCATTTTCAAATGAACTGAAATGTTAATTAAGATGTTAGCAGGTCCCAGAACACTTTATGGGTACAGATATTTTTGGATTTTTTGGAAATTGACTTTAAAAGCTGCAGCGTTAGTCCAATCACCGGCGTAGTAAGAAAGTCTTCTGTCGATGGGCTGGCCAGTCACACACGCACACATGTAAGCCGAATTCAGTCACACTTATCATACTTGTCTCCTGCACCTTGATATCAGCTTCCCTTTTGTGAGAGAAAACAGGCGAGAGAAAGCCTGAAGCTGTAGCAGCTCTGAGAGTTGCACCAGCTTTTCTAATTATGCAGCAAAAAACTGTCTATGTAAACTCTTTGTTCTTCTTCCTTTTGATTCTGGTCGGCTAGTGCTAGTAAATGCCTCTTTCTTCTGCACAGAAATGATTTGAGCGATGGGGTTAACATGAGTGGTTCATGTGACAGGCACACAGCGCTTTTAACATTTCCCCCACTCTGTATTGAAAGGACTTGTGTCACCCTGTTCTTGATGAGCATGTCTGCTAAAGCAAACAGATTCTAATGATCATGGTGATTATCGTAATGATCCAATAGAAGTGGATAATGAGGTTATTTGCTTTGGATCAAGGCGGCCTGTAAATTAATAGCTAAAGAAACAGAATGTAGCATGTGAAACAAGATAGCAGATCTGTGTACTTAAATATAAATCTGCTACATTTCCATTTAGACAGCCACGTTTGTCTTTGTGTTAATACAAGTGACCGTCATTTGCCTGGCTTTCCTTTATTCTCATGCTCATCCTCCTCACCTTTGCACTAGTGCTGTGAAATTGCCGTCCACTTTCCCACTTTGTGGGTTCCAGTCTCATAGGGATATGATGTTCGGCTCTATTAGAAGAGAAACAGTGATGATAATAATGGTGGATGTGATCAGTGCAAAAGGTCAGCCTCTGGCCTCAGGCATGTAACATCCTCCAAGTAGGGAGAGCATGAAGAGAGAAGGCACCCATCTCACACCCTCCAAAGAGTCTTAACCTTCCTCCACCCAGAGGCACGCTGACTCATAGACACAAGCAGAAGAAATACTTTCCCCTTTGCCTTTACTCCTGCATTTTTACTATTCCTTTTGCCGTTCTCACTTGGCTATTTTCAGCAGTTTCCCCTCCCAGTCTCAAGAATTTATTCTCCCTTTACAGAAACTCATCCTTCACTTCACTTCCCTTTCTCTTTTTGTTCTTTATTTGTTAGTTACTCGGTTTGTGTGATACTTCCTCTCTTTTTATTTCTTGATCACCTCATTCCTTTGTTTTGTCATCTCTTTTTGTCTCATTTTATTCACTTTGGCCTTGCATTCATCCTTCATTCCTTCTGTTCTCCCTCCCCATCACATTGAAAATGAGCATTTCATAATGCCAGCTTTCTTTTTTGTCACAAAATAAAACCAATTTATCCACCCCGCACTTTCTCTCCTTCTCTCCCTCAATCACCAGCCTTCCCTCCCTCCTTGCTCTCTTTCCCTGGCCCTCTTCAGAGACCACAGGAGAGCTATTGTTGAAAAGCACAGAAAGAAGCACAATCAAAAGAAACAAGAGAAAAGACAGATTTTTCTTATATTGAAGCACAAATGTTGCAGGAAAAACAAATGCCTGTCATTGCACAGAATGGAATCACTTTTTGACCATCAATAATAAAGTGGGATTGGGGATGGGGTGGGGGCTGTGGGAGAGTTGGAGCTGGAGAGTAAATGCTGTGAGGCTTCTACAGTACTGCTCCTCTACATTTTCTTTGTCCCTATTGCCCTCCCTCTGAGCATGTCCTTTTCTCTCAACTGCTGGTCATAGAGGGTGGTCACACAACAACTCAAATTAAGGCACAAGCTCCATTAGTGCAGAGGTTGTGTCTGCGTGTTGTGTGTTGTGCATATGATAGAAATAAACGCTGGTGCAATGAACAGCTGCTGTGAATGTGCTTGGCACTCTGTTCTGCTTTCATTCTCTCTCCCTCTTTGCTATTTGCCCTCTGCATCTCTCTCACTCTGTCTTGCTTGTACTCTACGATATCCAACATACTAATCCATGCAGCGACACCCAGGCAGGTCGGCGGCATTGCCACTGGGGAAGAGGTTAAATATCAGAGAAGGTCATGAAGAGGAGGGGCTGGCAAGGTCGAAGGAAAACCAAATCAGCGATGATAAAGAGAGGGGTGAAACTACCTAGTCACTCACGGCCTGCCGTCCATGCTCGCATGATGTTGTGTGTGTTGACATATTTACTAGGATGAAAAGCTTAGATAAATGAAAAATGCAGAGACTTTTATAATCCTAACTCTCTTTTTTTGTGTGTTTGGAGTTCAGGTTTATAATCAAGATTAGGATTATGTTTATTTCCGTACAGATATATGCATAGTAAGATAAAAATTTCTCTGAACTCTTTGAGGGCATCACATGTTCTGCAATATGCACTTAATCTGCCATCTTTAAGATTTATCACACACATAGATTTTTATGTTGATCTTTTGTGTATGATTAAGCATGATATTTTGGACAGTTTGGCGCTTGATCAGGATTACAGAAGTTTCTCTCACACAAATACGTGGAGCTAAAGCTGCCCAATACTCCAGTGACCACAACAGTCAAACTACTGCCAGCCAAAGTGAATGAAAAAGCTTTTCTTTTTACAGTGCAATGCTCTGCATCTGAATGTTACCTTGACACATCCCATGCAACTAAAGAGTTTTAGGAGGCAAAGCACCCTGCTCATCGTGATGGCACTCCCTGATAGCAGAGGCCTTCCCAAGGTGGAAAATGCACGCTGCTATACCTCAAAAAAATGCCTGAGAACACCTCAAAAAGTACAAGGAAAAAACCCAAGCCACTGATCCCACCTCCAGACTCCCCGGATCATGCGCCAGAGCAAGAAAAGTCCATAACATCACCGCCTCTACCACAGTCCCAGTCCCAAATACTGCAGGACATGTCCAAAAGTCATGTATCCAAACCCTGATGAATCAAAAGTGTGCGTTTTGGTGGCACGCCTGAGTGGACCTACATAATGTTAGGCATGTGATATTAATGTTGTGACTGGTAGTTAGGCTGAAGTGCAGGCTAGTTAAAAGTGGTATAGAGCACATGCTCAGGAAATGAATGGAGTCAGTGGAAGTCAATGAAAGCTCCATACAGTATCCCAACTTGTATGTTATGTATGAGTGTATGTGTGTATATCATGCACCAAATGAAACAAGACAAAGCAACCCCCTCTCCACTAAAAGTAAACAAACAAACAACTAAAACACTCATACAACACACAGAGATGCAGACCAATCTGTCTGTTCCATCAGCAAACTCAGCAGGAGCAGTGTTAGCTGTAACAATACCATCTTTACTGTTTCCTGCCTTTTAGCCCCTAAAGGGGCAGAGCAGGCTCCACTGTCAAAAAAATCAGAGCTCAAGTTCCACATTGTGATTTATTTCATTAGGCAAATGAGATGTGTGAGCCCTGCAGCACTGCTGACTGAGTCACCACTTTTCACTGTCTCGATTTGTATGCGTGCCTGTAAACACAAACGTGCACACATAGAGAAGACATGCATTTTTCACGTGAAAATAGCTCAGTTACTCAGTTAACAGCCCCAAAACATATGTAGCAAGTCTGATTCAATCAAGCGTCCAAACACTTGAGAGTGATGAGCTGGTAGTGGCAACAGCTGTTGCCAAGCCATCCTGCACAAAATGGCCTCAGATTTCCCAACTGATCATTCTACCTGACCACCACAGGGGGAGCCTCTCTCCTCTCCTCTCCTCTCCTCTCCTCTCCTCTCCTCTCCTCTCCTCTCCTCTCCTCTCCTCTCCTCTCCTCTCCTCTCCTCTCCTCTCCTCTCCTCTCCTCTCTTATTAAAATGCTATACAGCGAAGAAAATAATAATTTCCTTTTGCTGACACAAATTTTACAGAATTTTAAGAGTCTCCTAATTCTCTGTTCATTCTTTCCTCTTTGCCCGCAGGTTCACCCTCAGGGAGGGTGTAAGCTGAGGAAGTGCCCCCCAACTCACCTGTGCCTGCTGACCACCTCTAAGTTTTAGACCACTTCCTTGCACTACTCAGCCTCAAACATGGCTCTTGCAGTCTGGATCGTCTTCACTTGTGCTGTGGCTTCCAGCAATATTGCTCCATCCTCACAGGGTATGGTATATTAAAATTCTCTAGTGTTGTGTGTATCATGTCCACATGATACATAGTACTCATGTGTGGATTCAGAATTCATACTGTAAGATTTTGTATTAATTTACTGAGCCAGCTTACACTGTTTTACAAATCTTGAGAGCCTGTTGGTTTCACTGTTACTTGTAACTGGATGCAATATTTAATGAGGATGCAATATTTATACATGTGATGAAGGTTGTAAGTATATTGACTTGCTGACCAGGCTAGAAAAGCTGCACTTCATTAACTGAACTCTCTCTACAGGAGACAGAAAGAGAGCGAGAGAGTGTGTGTCTGAGCAAGGTGGATATGAGAATGTCAATAAAATTTCTCATCATCTTGATGTTAGTTGAAGCGTGGCAAGAGAATAAGGGGGAATCCGTGCATGTAATGGTGCCATATGTGTGACCTCCTTGAATGTGCCATGTACCATAAGATATTTTGTTTTGTGTCGCGTGTGTGCTAGCTGTTGTAAGCCTGGCAGCAGGTGACCTGGTTGGGATGAAGTGACGCTGGAGGGTGTTGTGTATTTGTTGGAAGATGTGTATGAGGGAAGGAACAGGAATTGCAGGGGTAGGCAGCGGGCCGAGGAGGGAAAGGAGGGGCTGCTGGGTGTCCTGCTAGTGGCCTGCCACACAGACAGCAGCACACCATCTGCTGTATGTTCTCCGTCAACTCAGTGCCAATGAGCCGCTGGGTGATGGACAGCCAGGATGAGCAGGAGGAGCTTAAGGGATACATGGTTACCACAGGGAGGAGCTAGCGATGAAGAAAGTGGGTAAAAGTAAAATGTGTTTTCATATTAGAGTTGGTATTAGTATTTGCTGTAACATTCCCCCAGTGAAGGCTCTGATTGGGTGGGTGTGGTTCTAATTTGAGTTTTTTTTTTCCCTTTGGTAACATCAGATCTGTGTAGCCCATGTTGTGTTCCATTAGGCGTCTGGCATCATTTTGCTCTGTGTTGTGCATGTGGGTGTATGTATTTGTATAAAAATAAGCCTCCACCTATCTGTGTGACCTGGCACTTTGGGAATAGTAATAATACATCGATAATCAGTCACAATCGCTATCAGCGCACAGGCAGAGCATTTGGTTGGATGAAATTAAGAAGAATCTTTTTTCTATTAGAATTAGGCACGTAGCACATTTACATTGGCTCATGCTCACCCACACTGTTTTGGTGCACATAATTTTGGCAGTCCAATTTTGGCTGAAATTCATCCTGTCTTTTGTAGTGTGACCAGGGGAGCAGGAGAGAAAAAGAAAAGAGAACAAGGGAAGTAGAATTTAAAGGAAGAGCGCAGGGTTTTGATGTGATGAGATCTGCTGAAATCCCTCTTAGACTAATCAAAGCTCATTTGGAAACCTGCATGATCATCACACATGGCTTCCCAGTCTAATGTGTACTCCTGCTCCTCCTCCGTGTCCCGACTAATCTGTGATGCTTTAACCTCACTCTGCTCCTGGCTGCACATTCTAATATTTACCCTTAACACACACCCATTTATTCTCCTCTGGAAGTAGCTCTTTAGTGCAAATGTTCTTAACCAGCATGAGCTTTGTACACGTACTCCTTCCGCTCACTTGCCCATCTCGCACAGTGAATATTTATCCCCTGAAATCACTGTGCAGTTTTTCATTTTTCTTCGTAATCCAATGGCTGTGTGAGACAAAAAAACAATATTTTCATCTGTGAATACAAACTCATACTAACATGAGCAAATAAAGTCATAATCGTACTGGTATATAAAAACCCTTCCACCCCTTTGTCGCGGCAGTCTCCCTGACAGCCTGACATGTGTACCTTGACAAACAGAATGTCCCGCTGATTCCACCGAATGCATGAGAATGTACCACCCTTCATACACAGTGCTGCTGATCTGAAAGCCCATTAGGCTTGCTTAATGTGGCAGGCATTGTAGGCAGCTGCGCTGTACGTGATGAAGCCCTGACACAGAACTTTCATTTAGCACAGTGAAAAGCGTTGGTGTGTGCATGTATATTTGTATTTATGTGCACCAGCGGTGGCAGCAAGACCATTACAAGGCTATTTGTAGGTCCTTTCAGTCTGCAATGTGATGGGTATGAATTTGCGAGCGTACAGTGTAGTGCATAATGTGCCTGTATGTCCATGGGTACATAGTGATGTGTGTATGCGAGAGTCTGTATGGATCTTTGTGTTTATGTGAGCGCGCTGACATATCCAGATAGATGTGTGCAGGAGCGTTTTTGTGTGTGTGTGTGTGTGTGTTTGTGTGTGCCACTCATACCAGGATGGCAGTGCCAGCTGACTGGTTGAATCTGTTCTCATCTCCCCTGTATTTAAGCCTTTGCTCTCAGATCAGTCATGTGGAAAGGCCCCTGGTCCTTTAGTGCACACACAGACATTTTTATCTGTCTTCCCCTCCTCTCCCTGGTTTTTTTCTTCCCTGCCTTTTCCCCTGAACAGTAGCTATTATTTAAGGATAGGGGACTAGCTGTTTTTACACATCTTCTCAACAAAGTGCTTAGTCTCTTGACTGTTCTCGGAGGGTGACACAATGTTTGAATGGGGAGTGTTCTCAGTGTATGCTTTTGCTTTCTGTAATGCAGGGCTTGGTAGTTTTTTGTTTTTTTGGAGGGCTGCATGAAGAATTCACTATGCTGTTGCAAGCCAGATGCATTTTTTTTTATGACTGAGGGTCCAAATGTTGCTCAATTCTAAATGTAAATTCTGAGGGAAGATTTAAAAAAAAAAAGAGAGTGAGGATTTAAAAATCCAATATTGAATTTGCACAGTTAAAGACGTCTCTTTCAGTCCTGCAATAATATTAAAATTGTAATTTTAAAACAGTGGCCTACTCATAAATTCATAGGAACTGGCAGGCTTATGCCAGTAATATCTAGAGAAGGCAATAAAACATTACCACTAACCTTGCTGTATACGCATGGCTGTTTGTCGCGTGCAACTTTGAGGCTTCCTAAACAGCATTCTGCATTGCTTTATTCTTTTCATTTTGTAAACTCACAGCTGTACACTTCTTGCTTGAGCATATGTCAAGCAGAGCATTAAAGCTGTACATGAAATTAGTTGATTAGATTCAACAGCATTTAAACGAGTCACTGATGTGAACATTGTAAAAATCCCTCTCTTGTTGAAACTAATTCTTAAGGCAATTCATTTGCATCCATAAATACTTTTAGAATTATAAAGGCACTGAGAGAGTGCATCATTCAGTAAAGTCAGTGCCCTGCCTCAAAGATTTAAAGAAAGTGCTCCACTGCTGTGCCAGGAATTTATCAGCTCTTCCTTTACTTCACATCAAGTGTCACTAAATTTGTCCTTTTTCTTCCTGTATGATTTTTTGCTGGAAATACCCACTTGCAAGTTTTTTATGGTGATATTTAGGCTCTCACTGCACATTTTTTGTGGACAGAGATCAGAGAGACAAAAAGTATGTAGTGCTCAATAAATTTACTAGACCACCTGTCAAAAAAACAACACACAAATAGTTAAAAAAAAATCTTCCAAAAACTTGTTTAAAACTAAAAATTATATTATTATTTATTAGCACTGAAAACTGAATTCATGTTTTTATACCCAAATTTGAGCCATCTCTGAAAAGCAAATTAAGCATAACATAACATTATATCAAGCACAGCATTCAACCACTAAAGCTATTTTTTCTGTTAAGGAATTCAAGTTAATAACTGTAATTTGGCCTCTTAATCAAAAATAATCATGTACTTTACTGCTTTTTTGTAAGACAGTGAATTTGAAAATTGATGGATAACAATAACAATAATTTAGCATTTAAAAAAATAACATTTAAATTAAAGAGCTTGCACATACTGGTGGATTACAGAAACATAAAGAAATTATATTGGTAATCTTCAATACTGTTAATTTAGGGCAGCTGTGGCATAAACCTTACATTGGGTGGTGGTCTTATACATTTGTTAAGCATGGTACATTTGACCAAAACCCCCATTTTTCCCCAACAAAAGTTCCTTTGTTGCTTGAACTTAACTGAAGATGGGAATCTCTGGCTTCACTTATCCTGGCAACTCGGGCATAGTTTATGAAGGTTATTTTTATATATATTTTTTAAAAAAGTGCCTCTGAACATAATCTAGGCAGTGACTGATTACATGTGCAACAACACTGTAATTGGAAAAGCCGAATTTCTTGGAGACAGGGTTGTTATATCCCATCAGTTCACATTGCTTCTGCTCACAACACCTGGTACTTTGCAGTGATTTATTATTTGTAATTAATTCTACACAGTAACTTTGGTGTTATGATCAGGTCCAGTCTTGTGTGTTTCGTGTCCCTGTGCTATGTGAGTTCACATGGAAGGATTCTCAATAGAAGAGTACAGTTACTAGCTTTGGCCAATCTTCCTTTGACAAAAATATTAGTTGCAGAATCACAGAGAGGCAGTTGACTGTTGCTGGACTTAAATGGCATAAATAATAAATTATAGAGGCAAGTTATGTTTTCAAATTTCTAATAGCTTGGAGTTTTATAGACCAAGGCTATCCAAACAGCCTAGTTGTGTGTTCATTGAGACAAGTAAACACTCCCATTTTGTCTGAAAATGACCTTTGAGTATGTTTTACCATGGTTTTTCTCTTTCATAAAGCTGAAATCCACAGCCTTCACTGACACTAATTGCTAATCTAGTGGCTTGTGAATATTGCATATCATCTGGATTTTGCAATAAAGAACTGCTCTAAAGTCTTTTTTTCCCCCTCCCTATTCTCTCTCAGTGCCCCTTGTGTGTGTTTTCAAGCTTTTGTTGCTTTCTCATCTTATTTGCAACAGTCAGTGCTTCTCACTTCTCTCACTTCTCTCACTCCTAACTCTCGCCTCTCATTTTCATCCAATCTCCCTGCCCCCCCAACACCTTAGCTATTATACCCTCTTTCTGCGTTGTGATGTACTTCCCTCCTTCCTACACTCGCTCCTATCTCTTTCCTGGCCCCATCACAGTTCTGCCTCCTTTTTCAACTCTCAGCTCTCCCGATCACTCGACCCCACTTTCTGTCTAGCCTCCATCATTGAGATTAACCCTGCTGCCTTGCGCAAGCCACACTTTCCTCCTTTCCTTACCCTCTGCCTTCCGTCCGTTAACAGCACACATCTCTTGTCATTGTTATTCATTTCTCTTTGCCTCTTTCTGCCTTCTGTCATATCTCGTTTGCTACCTTCCTCGCTCCCTCTCTGGTGCTGAGAGTTGCTGTGCTCTTCAAAGCCCTTGGCTGAGAGCAGTAGATCACAGAGAGGCCTGTGTGAGTGAAAGGTTAATGGATGGCCTTTGAACATATATTGGGAGTTGGGGGTGGGTGGTAGAAGGAGGGACAGACCGGGCGGTGTGGCGGCGTGTTCTTTCAAATCTCACTTTGAAGATGACGCATGCCGCTCTCATGTGCTTGTGACTGTATACAGGGGTTGTGCCTTTTTGTTTATTCATTTGTTCAGAGTGTTAGTGTACGTGTGTTTGTGCCCATTTTGTTTGTGCGTTTGTGTTTGCTTGTAGTCGTGTGTATGCAAGGGCATGTTAGTTTGTGTACATTGATTTGTGTACTGCAAACAAGCTCTTACATAAAGGATTGAGGACTGTGTTCCTATTTGTGCAGTCGTGTGATAGCTGCCTCTTTCCTCTCAGGGCCGTGCAGTGTAACTTTGAAGCTGTGCATCCGTGAAGGACTGTATGTGTGCGTATACAAGAGTGCTGGTTTGTGACTGTGTGCAGAGGTGCATCTGTGTATGTATCAAGCATGTCATGTGATTAAGAATGTGTACATTTGCTTATCTTGTGTTTTTGGAATGCAGATTGATAATTATTAGCAGCAGCTTACGGCTAGAAGCCAAGGGCAGAGAGAGTAGAGAAGCGAAGAAAAAGAGAGATGGATTACAGGGGAGAGGCTGGCGATACAGTGAGTGGGAGTAAAGGAGGAGAACGGAATGGGAACAGAAAACTGGAGGTGAAGGGTTGGGACAAAAGGAGAAACTAAGAGGTGGGGAGAGTGAGGGGAAGGTGTAGGGGGCAAGTGAATAAAGGTAAATGAGAGAGTTTCCAGGTGAATGAAATTAGATGAGGGATTGAGGGATGGTGTGAGGTGAAAAAGAAAAACCCAAAGAGAGGACGAAACTCACAGTGTATACTCATTGCATTGCAAGTGAATACAATAGCGTAGTGTAAGTGTAAGAGGAATATAATGTGGTTTTATTGCCAAATCAATTTTTTAATTCATGCTGTAGATATGAAAACATGAAAGTACAGGAGTGCACAAAATGCCGCATGCTGCGGTTAACTACATAAGTATACTTGCAAACAGATCGATCAGCTCATAAACATGCAGAGTGAAAATACACTCAGACACACATACTGTCCAAGCCTCCAAACCTTTGGCTTAGTGTATAAGAAGGTTAATTAAGTGTCTAATGCAGTGGCAGGGCTGGGCTTTGACACTCATCTTTCTTAACAGGTCTCTGGTTGTAACTTACAACTTTTCCAAATGCACGCACACGCACACACACACACACACACACACACACACACACACACACACACACACACACACACACACACACACACACACACACACACACACACACACACACACACACCTTATTTTTCACAAGCTACTCACTCAGTCTTCCCCTCTCTCCTCCACACTTTGACTTTCTCTTTTCTCATCACTTTCTTGTCTTCATTTCCTCAGGAACTTCTCTGCTTTCCCCTCTCTGCTTCTCTGTCTCTACTCCATTCCTCCCTCATCCCTGTGGCTGTTTCCCTGCAGCACCTGCAGTTTTACTCCAGCACAGTGTTTATATGAATCTAGGTCTGACTCACTGTCTGCTGGCCTGCCTCCTGTGATATGTGCTGGAAACAGAGAACAGAATAGAGTTGTGCTGGGCCTGTAGCACTGCACTCTTCCCTAGGGAGATGGAGGATATTTTACACCCGGTGAATCTCCTACTTTTTAGGCAGGCTGATTTTTATTTTGGGCTATGCCGATTCCCTGTGTTGAGGCACTTTTATTGCATAATTAGATGCCAAGGCCAGCAATGAAGTGGTTTGACAGTATGAGCACGTCCTGTCTCGCCTCCCTCCTCAAGTTTGTGTGTATGTTGTTCAGTGTCTCAGCGGTTTTTTTTTAACCACCCATCTTAATCTCTATGCAATGCCTGCTAGTTCCCCCCACAGCAAAGTTTGTCAATGCACACAGAGAGTTGTTGAGGTTGAGGATGGATGATGGGTAGGGCTTGTGTGCATTTGCCTGCAAGAGTTTGTGTGTATGTGCGTGTCCATAATTGCAAATGCTTGAGTTTTGCATGAGGGTGTACGTATCCCATTTCCAACAGGGGCACATTTAATTCTCTTATGAATGATGTAATGTTATGGGCTATGTTGTAATTCAGTTCTGTTAGAGGACGGGGCTGCTGAGGAGAGAGGCTGTCTTATTGAGCAGATCCAAACAATAGGAGGTCTCCTCTCCCACGAATCTGTCTGCCTCATTTCTTTTATGTCACTGACCTTGTGCCTCCACAAAGAATAGTCGTTATGCTCATCTGCTGCCAGCACTTTGTTTGAAGGTTTCTATCTTTTTCCATTGTTACCCTGTCTCATTTGCTGTGCCATTCCATTTCTTCCTCCCGTGTGTTGGGCCACTCAGCTCCATCACAGTGGATGTGTGTCATTTTGGCACTGCTTTGTGTTCTGACCTTATAGCAAGACTGGTGACTCCCTATTCAGTCACTCCTCATCTCATCTCCTCCGTCTCCTTTGCCTGCAGCAGACAGGCGGAGGAGTCAGAGATGAGATAGCATCCTAGCTTTGAGGCCAACATTTCTCCCAACCATCCAAAAGCGCACACACATACATGCATACACACATGCACTGTCCCACAAGCTCAGGCTACCCCCCCCCTCATGTTAGGCCTTTAGGTTTGTCTCAGCATGTCACTTTGTCACAACTCCTCAGCTTGAAGGCTGCCTGAATGTGACAGTTCTGGCCGCATCGCCTCAGCCTGTCTGTGGTGACAGGCCATGCTCCAGTGAGTCATTACGCTAACTCGCAGTGCTAAGTGAGTCGCTAAGATGCAGCACTAAGCTGATAAGGAGCTCTAGAAATTGGTAGGGATGATTCTCAGCTGGAGAGGGATCCCCATCACTGAGGCCTCTCAGTTCTGTCCAATGACTGTAAAATTACTTGTTCTTCCTCGCCAGCTTTACTAAGGAACTAACCTGAAAGTTAGGAGGGAGTTAGCTCTTTGGGGTAGTGCTGATGTTGAGGGCATATGCAGATGTAAGAGGTATTTAAATAGTACTACTGGTTTATGTGGACAAAAATAGGAAATGACCTCTTAGCTGTAAAGACTTACCATACAGTTAATGTTAAGCACTGTGATATAAGAAGAAACCTCTCCACTACTGGATAACATGTTCTCTGGTTTTATGCTTCGGTGCTTTGCTAATGAGTAGCATTAGGAGATGGGTGTTGGATCAGACAGAGAGGCTAAAGGGCTGATCATATTTCGACCCCCAAAAAACACTCTGCCACTTGACTAGTCAGCCACAAGGCCATGATGGCTCCACAATTATAATCTCTTATTGTGACTCAGTCGCAAACCTGCTGGCTACCTCCAAGGCCAAACCATTTCACTGAGAAAGACACTATAGTCTCTATGAGAGTCTTTAATGATAACACAGCTCAAGGTCAAATTGTCTGAGGTGGTGAAATCAAGATGCTTTAATGTTTGAAAGCATGTTGCTGCTGATGAAGATAAATCTTTGTCTTTTCATACAACAAACTTGATATATTTTTAAATGCCACCTGTTCTTGTCATTACTGATATAACAGACTACAGATTTTCTCTTAACTTTTCTCAAGTGTTAGTCACGGCTCCAGTTGTAGGTAATAGTTTCTTATCTCATTTTATCAATTATATCGGATTTGCTTGCACGTTTGTTATGTGCACTGCATCTACATACGTAAGATTAAGAATCGATGTAAAGACTAACAGCAATAGAGAGCGTATGAGCATGTAAAATCTAGATTGACTTGTGCAAAATTATGTTCTTGTCTGATGGTCCAAGCATCTATCCACCCTCAGGCTTTAATTACTGTGTGAGGATAATGAGTCAAATCCAATCAGTTCTCTCTGTTGCTCTTAATTTGTATGGAGCTTCTATTTTGAAGCCAACCGCTTCAGCTCTTCACACCAGCTGCCCTGGAGTGACACCAGGGCTCTGGCTTTGTGACTGTGTGTGCGTGACCTCTGTCACTTCCACACTGCCACATCCATGAAAATCAGCTTGTATAATTACTGATTTGGCCCATTATCAGTATGTGTAACAATTGGTAGCATTTCTTGAGCATGGTGGATATTAACGCAGTTTTATATACCACAGGAGATAAATCATAGTCTCAGTGTGAGAGATTACATCCACCTATACATATGGCTGCTGCTGAGGAAGTCACTTCATTCGGCTATTATGAGACTGACAGACAAGACTAAATGGCCATGTGTGTTATTGTGTGTGCCTGTGTGTGCTGGCTAAAGAGACCCTGAAACCTTAATGGATTCCTGCAGAGTGAAGGACAATCATAGCCCATGGCCAGTCCAAGCTTATCCTCTGCTCATCTCATCTCGGCTCAGCTCAGAGCCAGCCACAGCTCCAGCTAGGCCTCGGGCCATCTGGCTGGAACACTACCACATACACACACCCTTTCACACACACACATAGACACTGAATCCCTCAGGTTGAGACCCATGCTTGTTGTGAATACACCATTCAAAAATCTCTGCAAGATGGATCCTTCTGTATAGCTACACTTTAAAACCCACCTTAGACCTGCAACTTGTCAAAAAGTGGTTGCGTTGGTTTGAAATATGTAGGTGTGAAATATTATATATTATGGCAGAAGCAGAGATTTGTAGGGGTGCTAGAAATAGGGTAGTTATTTAGCTGCCACTACTGAAATGTACTGACTCAATAATGGCTGTGCTCAATTAAAACTAAATATATGCTATAACAGCTGGGCCAGAGAAAGATATACTTGAAAAAAAAAAAGATAATGGATTTAGGTTCATACAGCAGTTTCCGCATATATTTGGTAATGTTTCGTAACCAGCTACACATCATTGGGATTCAGTAGACTCATTATATTTTGTGTAGCTGTTGACTAAAGAGCATGTGACTGTCCATGCAGTAAGGTATAGGTGAGATGCCAAAGATAATTATTGGCACTTAGATAAGCTTATCAGTGCACATACAAGGAATGAAAGTGTGTTGTTGAATTTTGAAATTGTTCAAAAAGTTATACAGTGCTGTGCAAAAGTCTTGAGCCGTCCCTCATTTCTTTATATGTTGCTTGCAAAATTGGAAATAGGTGCAGTGATTTATTGAAACATGCCAACATCCATGGAAATACAGTGTATGAGGCAAAAACAGAGTTTGTACGATTGTAATGAGCTTGAAAGTCAATATTTGGTATAATCACCTTTATTCTGCAACACAGCCTGAATTCTCTTTGCCAAGCTTTTTTGTAATTTATTTAAGTAGTCTGCAGGAATAATTCTCCAGGCTTTTTGAAGAACATTCAAAGTTCTTCTTTGGCCGTTGTCTGTCTTTTGTCCTTTTGTTCCATTTTCTGTCAAAATGACCCCACACTGCTTCAATAATGTTGAGGTTCAGATTGTGGGGAGGTCAGTCCACAATTGATAGTGTTCCGTTGTGTGTTTTTTCTATCCAGATATGTCTTTACTGCATTGGCAGTGTGTTTGGGATCATTGTCATGCAGAAAATTAAGCTGTTGCCCGTCAGATACTTTCCAGATGTTATGGCATGGTTGTCTGACAGTATCTGATGGTACATTTTTGCATTCATAATTCCATCAATTTTGACAAGATCCACAACGTCACTGGCTGAAATGCAGCCCCAGACTGTGACAGAGCCTCAACCATGTTTAACCTTTTCTATCAGAGAAGGACTATTAGGAGGATTGTGTTTTTTAGTCTATGTGTATATGTAGTGTTTACATTTACTGTAACTTTTTTTTTAGATATACCATTTATTTATTTTGGGTGTATGAGGGAATCACTGAAAATAGACTGGTGCGGCCAGTTATCAGGTTAACAGATAGCTGTTTTCCCTCCCTCCTGACCTCCAATGTACATTGATTTAAGAGTCATCATTCCATACAACCTGTTGCCACCCATTTTCAGTCCAGTTCTTTTGTAATTTGGCATACCTCAGACTTTTCTTCCTGTTTGACTTCTTGACAACCACCCTTCCAATGACACTATTTCTGATGAGGCTTCAGCACAAAATAATGGATCAAATGAAAATTCAGATGCATTTCTCAGGTCCTGTGTCAGCCCCCCACCCGCCCTTTTCTTAAGGACATGACTTTCAGATACTGTTCATGTGCTGTAGATAGTTTTTACACCTGCCACTTCTTCTTGTATCCTCCACTTGTCCAGTTTCCTCAGTTTTTGTGGACACACTGCACACCCTGCCAAGATGTGCCAGGTTTTCAGCTACTAGTTCTTTGGGAAACACCTCGTTGATGCAAAAATACTATTTTATGCCTGTCGAACTGTTATCTTTGGCATTTTTCATAGATTTAGCTAAAGAAATGGGAACAAATTATGTGTTTTTGTGACAGGCTGCTAGTGACAAAGTGCCTAAAGATACAATTTACAGTTGGTTCTTTGCTAAGTTGTCTGTTATGTGTAGAAACAAACAAACAAACAAAAACCCTGTCTGGCTCCTTAGAAGCAAGACATAAAGAAATGAGGGGTGGATAAAAGGAGATGTTCTCAAATCAGTGGTAGTAGATGGACCTGAAAAGTCAGAAATACTGCACCATTACCATTTCAGTTTGCTTGATATGTAAAGTGCTGCCACTACTGGTGGGGACTAATATTCTTTGCATTGGTCTAAAGCGTAAGCAGACTAAGTGTGATCACTCCTGGTGGCCCCCTTCACTTTTACTTCCCTTTTGGCTCATTGTAAGGTTCTAATCACTGGCCAGCTGTACACTGCTGTGTATTCACACCACAGGGTAGTTAAGACGACAAGGCCACACACTGACACTGCACATTGTGTCCCCACTGTGACACAAGAACTCTGTGTGTATGCATGTATGTGTGCAAGTGTATGTGTTCTTTACTGTGATCATGTATACTCGTCTGCTCAGTGCGTCTGCGTATGTGCTAATTTGCTTGTGTGGGCCTTTTGCGTTTGAGTGTAGACTTGTTTGTCTGGCCTCGCCTGCTGTTTGCATCTCCATGTGCTTTAATTAGTATGCGCTTTTGCATTTAGGCCTTTGTGATTTGGCACTGGCACTGCATTCTGGCGAGGCATAAAAGATTCGAAGTCTGTCTGTGCTAGTCATTCAGCCTTAATGGCGTTAGTTACACAACTGAACTGAAGTCTCTGCTGCATAAATGGGTGGCATTTAGAAATATGAGCAAGTCCAGTGGCAGTGAATCATGTAGCACAGTGCTGCAGAGCATGTCTGGAATGACTGACATTGACATTGACCCAGATGGGCACTCCTTCTGAATGGACAGTGGGTGAAACTTAAGCAGTACTAGCTCAGTTTCAGCAAAGGAAAACAGCCCTGCTCTGTGGGTTTCAGCACTAACAGTAGTGGGGGAGAGGGGCTGACTCAGTGCCCTTGTCTGCTGCTGAGCCTGTCTAGCAAGGCGAAGTGCTGTGCAGTGAAAGCCTTGGTTTATAAAGAACGTGGACTGACCTACCACCACTCTGTTTAGATTTCACAGTATTCCCTCCATCAGTGTAGTGTGTGCCATGCCCTCCTTACTGACATTGCAAAGGAGATCTCGGTCAAAGCCTTCTGGTCCTTCAGGACAGCGGACAGCTCCATACCTAGTAGTCTCTGATGCAGCTCCAACTCTAGGGATGCTATTTTCCCAAAAGAAGTTTTAGTTCAGGACCACGGATAGCAGCTCTCACAGTGCCTGGCATGAGGCTCACCAGAGGGACACTGGCTGTCCTTCAGCTTCACTTTCAGATCACTCACTCCACTTCTGTCTACTTCTATTCTGTCTCCGTGCCCCTGCCTCCACCTGCACTGTGAACGAAGCTGGCAGCCATTTTGTTATTTTTTTTTTTTTAGGCTGAATGGAGAAGCAGTTGGAAAGGTATGCAGTTATGGAGAGAGCTGGAGAGGCAATGAGTGTCTCTCTCAGCACCTCTTTGCAGGCCTCTTTCATGCCTCTCAGCCTGGCTCAGTGATTAACCCTGAGTACCCCGCTTTCCCTGCTGACCCTTCTCCACACAGAGCCGCAGCAGTACATTGACATGCCTCTCAGACAGCTGATTACCAGCAGTGGGTGTGCAAATGGTGTATACACCAGAGTTGAAAACGCATACAGATGCTCTCTGTCTCTTTTTTCCTTCTTCCACCCCTATTTCCTCTCTTGCTCAGACCTAATCCAACATTTCTGATAGGCAGAATACACCAAAAGATGCTAGAAAGTACATTGGGACGAGTATGATAAGCTGCTGCCTGGCAGTGTGTAGGAGTTTGTTAACATTTGAAACTCTCACAGTTTGTTTCACAAGTGGTGCAATATCTCATTGGAAAAGCTGGTATGGTTGTAAATTCTTCATGCCAATATGTGGACACTGGTGGGCCAGGCTGTGCATCAGTAGCACTGAAAAATTCCCATTGAATGAAGGCAAGTCAATAATGGCTCATTTGTGTTTTACACGAGAATAACAGGAAGTACTTTCATACCACCTGCTCCTCTCAAACACTGCTCAAAAAAAAATTAAAGGGACACTTTTTAATCAGAGTATAGCATCAAGTCAGTTAAAGCACTGGGATATTGATCTGGTCAGTTAAGTAGCAGAGGGGATTGTTAATCAGTTTCAGCTGCTTTGGTGTTAATGAAATGAACAACAGGTGCACTAGAGGGGCAACAATGAGGCAACCCACAAAACAGGAATGGTTTTACAGGTGGAGCCCACTGATATTTGTTACCTCCTCATAGTTTTTGACTGTTTTTTTTTCACTAGCATTGCATTTGGGTCAGTGTCACTACTGGTAGCATGAGGCCGGACCTGGACCCTACAGAGGTTGCACAGGTAGTCCAACTCCTCCAGGACGGCACATCAATATGCACTATTGGTAGAGGGTTTGCTATGGTTCCCTGCACAGTCTCAAGAGCATGGAGGAGGTTTCAGGAGCCAGGCAGTTACTCTAGGAGAGCTGGACAGGGCCGTAGAAGGTCTTTAATCCATCAGCAGGACCAATACTTTCTCCTGCCAGAGCCCTACAAAATGACCTCCAGCAGGCCAATGGTGCGAATGTCTCTTACCAAACAATCAGAAACAGACTTCATGAGGATGTCCTGAGGGCTCAACATCCTCTAGTGAGCCCTGTGCTTACTGCCCAGCATTGTGGAGCTTGACTGGCATTTGCCACAGAATACCAGAATTGGCAGGTCCACCAATGGCGCACTGTGCTTTCACATATGAGAGCAGGTTCACCCTGAGCACATGTGACAGACTTGAAAGAGCCTGGAGAATCTGTGGAGAATGTTATGCCGCCTGTAACATCATTCAACATGACCAGTTTGGTAGTGGGTCAGTGATGGTCTGGAGTGGCATATTCATGGAGAGACACACAGACCTCTACAGGCTAGGCAACAGCACCCTGACTGCCATTAGGTATCAGGAAATCTTCGGTTCCACTGTCAGACCATACGCTGGTGCAGTGGGTCCTGGGTTCCTCCTGGTGCACGACAATGCCCAGCGTCATGTGGCGGCACTTCCTGGAAGATGAAGAAATTGATACCACTGACTGACCCCTATGCTCACCTGACCTAAATCCAATAGAACACCTCTGGGACATTATGTTTCAGTCAATCCGATGCCAGGTTGCACCTCCATGAGCTCAGTGATGTTCTGGTCCAGATTTGGGAGGAGATCCCCCAGGACACCATCCGTCATCTCATTAGGAGCATCCCCCGATATAGTCAGGGATGCATACAAACAAGCATATGGGTGCCAAACAAGCTACTGAGTACCATTTTGCGCTGCTGCAATGACATTTTGGCAAAATGGACCAGTCTGCTGCCTCATGTTTTCACTTTGTTTTCAGGGTTACTTTGAATGTAGCCCTGAACTTAGTAGGTTGATTATTTTCATTGCCATCAAATAACGTGGCATCAGTATAGATATTCAGCATGATTTTTTTCCCCATTGAGATGTGATGTGTTTTCAAAGTGTTCCTTTAATTTTTTTGAGCAGTGTATGATTTACAATTAAACTGAACAATGAAGTACCTCTTAAAAGTGTATATTAAGGATCATTGAATTATCAATAACTGTGACTCTCTCTCTCTTTCCACTTCAGCTCTCAGCCGGTCAATGATGCCCTTCGGCTTGATGCGCCGGGAGCTGGCGTGTGAAGGCTACCCGATTGAGCTGCGTTGCCCTGGAAGTGATGTCATTATGATTGAGACAGCTAACTACGGCCGCACTGATGATAAAATCTGTGACGCAGACCCCTTTCAGATGGAGAATGTGCAGTGCTACCTGCCCGACGCCTTCAAGATAATGTCACAGAGGTGCCTATTGATCTGTTTAGATTTTGTGTGTATGTTTGTACAGAGTAAGAGCCTGTTATTGGCAGAGGAAACAAGATTTTATTTCACAACACAGTTCCTCTAGAATGCCTTGCTTTTCCTCCTGAGATCTATGGTTTGGGCACCCCTTGGCAAATTGTAGATTTGTGGGGGTTTTTGTTGTTGTTTTTTAAAATAAAACTGATATCAGATTGAGCCTTTCCTTATTAAACTTTTCCATTTTTATGTAATTAATTTTAAAAAATGCCATTAATTCTAACAGGTGGCAAAATTTGGGAACATGAGTGGGAGAAATTATCAGTTGCCTATGACAATTCTTGGGAACATATTAATGAAGTTTGAGACTTTACAAGTGGAAACGTTTCCAAACTTTAGTGTTTTCCAATTTAAAGTGCATGAAGTAAGAAAAAAAGAATTAATATTTGAAGGATGCTTAGTTTTAACATATGCTTGCTTCAGGAATTTATTTACTTCTCTTCACGTAAAAAAACAAAACAAAACTAACATGCAATTTGTCAGGGGGTACTTGAACTTCTGCATTCAACTGTATCTTTTGTGGAAGATACTTGACGAACACCACTACATCTTGGTAAAACTTCCATTCGTATGGTAGTTCATGTGTGTACTCACTTTCGTGTATGCACGAGAATCTGTATGTTTATTGCCGGAGTATTTGTAGTGCTTCCTACAGCTGCTCTCTGTGTTTGTGCTCAGCATCTGCTTCCTTTTAGCTCAGATCAATGGAAGCTCTCTTCCAGCTATCCATCACGCTTGTAATGGAGGCACAGGGTGCTAGCTTGAGCAAGGGAGGGAGGGAAGTAGTAGGGGGTGGAGGAGAAAATTAAGGGGGTAAAAGAAGAAGAAAGACTTGTAGAAATGATGGGATGATAGAGAGAGTGCGGCAGAGATTTGAGATATGAAGGGTGAGAAAGACTGCACAGTGGGGAAATGCTCAAAGCTGGATAGAGAAGGATTATGTGTTGAGAATAACTAAGTACACGTGCATGTGGATGTGTATCGCTGCTTCTGTGTGTATGTGTGCAACCGTGAGAAGGCATGCAGCGATGTGGTTTAGATGTAGGTATTATGTGCATATGAATGTTTTCCCTATGCGTGTGGTGTAGAGTATCTGCCTTAGCCCCCCCCCCCTCGTCCTTCCCTGTTCTCTCACCTCTAATTGCTCCCACTCACAATCCCCCAGGAGAGGAGGCTCTTACGTCACTCACCCTCTCTCTGCCTCTTACCTCCCTCCTTGCCTCTCTCTATCCTTCAGCACCCCCCATACTCTACCCCCCACCCCCCAATTCTCCCTCCCCCTCTGTTTCCACCTCCCTTCGGGTGCAGCTGTCACATGATCTAGTCTAGTGTGAAATTACTCCCTTCCCTACTGTTCCCTCTGTCTTTCAGAGCCTGAAGATGTTTTTTTTTTTTTGGGAATACAACCCCTCCTCTCTGTCTTTCTTACAATGGCACTCATCATTATTTTTATTGCTTGCTTCCTCCTTTCTCTCTCTTTTTTCTTGCTTCCTGCCCTACTCTGTCTCATCTCACAGGTGTAATAATCGTACTCAGTGTGTGGTGGTTGCGGGGTCAGATGTGTTCCCAGACCCCTGCCCAGGGACCTACAAGTACTTGGAGATCCAGTATGAGTGTGTCCCCTACAGTGAGTACCAAGACCCTATCATACCTTTCCACCTCCCCGCCCTCCCTCACCCCATTCACCACCCCTCCCATCCTTTCCTATACCCTCACCTGAGCCTCTCTACCCCTCTTCAACCCCCTCCCCCTTCAAAAAAAAAAAAACCCTAAAAAAGATGGCATTCTTACACTCGCTTGTGTTCACTTGCTCTCTCTGGATTTTCTCAACACAATCAAAACAAAACAAGACAGACAGCCATCCTCACCTGCTCTCTCTGTCTCTCTTCTTTCTCATACACTGCAGAGGCACACACGTGCACACACTCACAGAGCACTAAACCTTTTTTCTTCATCGACAGATTGACGCACCAGTAGCTGAGAGGGATTTTCACATGGGGGAAGGTGCTTCACAAATACAGAGTCCGATAAGCACTTTACGCACACCCACAGCAAACATGGGGTCAGCCCTTATTGGCAATCACAGCAGTGTAACGCACACCGCCCCACACTCATGCACTGATTAACCCAGGGGCAGGCGACTGCCTTTATCTGGTGCCAAACACCTTTGCTGTCCCTCTGATTTCCAATAAAAATTAAAATTGGGCGCAGTGAGACTTTAAGGCAGGGGGTGTTGTGTGTATGCCACACCTCACAGTAGGAATGGTAACACAAACGGCAAAGGGCTTATTTTAGACCACATGACCTGGAGCGCCACGCATTTTAATGTCCCCATGGTAATGGCTGGCTTCCTCACTGTTTTGCTCGAAACTATGTGGCAGGTGTGACTCGCACACATGCGACACACACACACGCACACACACACTTGCTCAAATGGAGGGCACATAGTTGCTGTCTTTCTCTCTTCTCCTGAATCTTCCTTTCCGAGCAAGCATGCACACACAAATGAGAGCACACTCACACAGCCAAAGGAGCAGACACAGCAAGGATTATACGGTGATGTGTTGATCCTCGCTCATGTGAAAATCTCCGCTCAGTCTCCCCTCCTCCCTCTCATGTATTATTACTCTCAGCATTGATCCCCTCACTGTGCAGGTGCACCTGGCTGGAGGGGAGGAGCAGTGGCGCTCCCCTCCACTGGGTAGAAGCAGAATTTCGGGTTCAGGAAAGGGTGATGGGGAAGTATGAGAGTGTTGTGTCAGAGGGGTGGAGAACAAGAGGACATTATTGGGGTGGGGGAGCTGCTTATTTATCATTCTGGGTGTGGGATGACTGTCTCTACTTTTTCCTCAGGTGCAGTTGAAGTGAGCCATGGGATCAAGACTACACCAAGCTGCTAACTTCCTTTTCTCTTCGTCTTCCCCACCTTCCTCTTTATCATTTCTCTCTGAGGTCTCCTACTCATGCTCACTTTGCTTATTATTTCTCACTGTCAGCATCACCTCTGTTTTTTTATCCCTTTTTCTTCCTCTCTGACTTTCAATCTTCACTCCATGGTCTTAAATCTTTATTCTTTGCCCTACGCCTCTTATATCTCCTTTACTTTTTACTCTCTGACCACCAATCTGTCACACTAGCTTATCATTCCACTCTGTCAGTTTTCTTTAGCTGTCCCTGTTGTTTCTGGGGTTTCTTTCTTTCTTTCTTTCTTTTACAGGTACAAATATGCAAACCATCCAGGGCTCTCCAAGTGCCACTTTTCAGTCCCTGCCCTTCCTCTGCTCAGTGCTTTTGTGGACTCAGTTTAAGTTATGAGAGACTATGTTGAGTCAGTTTGTTGCTGCTGTCATAGATCAGAAGTTTGGTTTCGTACATTGGACAGTATTTTCTGGTGTGGCTTTTATTCAAAGCCTTCCTAGTGGTAATAAACACTCTTCTCGGCTGTCCTCCGTTTTTGGTTTTTTACTCTCTTTCAGCTGATGTTTGTGGCGGTCATATTTTTACTCTCCACGGTGATATGACTTTGCTTGTTAGTCCTTTTTATAGTACTGTGCTGTTGCTCGTTTTCCTGCATGGCATTGTCCGCAGAGGGTCAAGGTAGCATTGCTTAGTTGTGCCTGCTTTCCTCTCTTCATGCATTCTGACCTTGTCTTTTTCCCTCTGACTGCACAAGGGAGCTTGTTCTCTCTCTGCAAGGCAATCAAAGGGATGATTAAATAGCTGCTGACTTGCATTTTTCCTCCCTGTGTTTGGGGAGAAAAAAAAAACACTTTGTTGATTGTGTCTGAAGTATGGCACGACTTAGAAAACTGAAAGCTGATCCCCCTATGATGTAAAGTCTTGCTTGTCTGAGGTGACAAAGAAGAGCCAATTACCCCTGTCCACTGCCGCTTTCCTCCACTAGAAAAGCAGAAACACTTAACTTGTGCATCCGCACAAAAATAGAAACAAGTATGCATGCACAGGCAATTGCACACTATTCAAACTGCAGGCTGCTCTACGTATTTGTGCTCATCTGACGAACTAAATACGACCTGACACATTCAGACTCGGAGCTAGAACCGTTCATCCCAAAACCTAGTCACCGTCGCACCACACGCCACTCAACTCGGCCACTTTTAATTACCAGGAGAGGGGGCGCGTCGCTCTCTTCAGTTCTGCCTCAGCAGAGATTTGTCAAGATTAATTGAATTTGCTGCAGCTAATCGCTCTGGTAATGCCCCATCATTCACGTCTGGTTGGGATTGCCGGGCACTCTGGTATCATCTGAGGCTGACACATGTTTTTCATTGGTTGTCTTGACAAAAAGGTGAACAATTGAGAGATGATATGTAAAGGCTGTGTGTCATAGCACCTGAGATGGTGTGCAGCCATGTTGATGGCTACGCGCGATGTTTGCTTTTGACAGGGTCCTCTGCGTGAGAGCTGTGTTTCCAGTCACCTGAAACGGCAAGGTGACAGCCAGTGCTGAGCTGACGAGCGCGTGCGCGCGCGCACACACACACACACACACACACACACACACACCCGCACACACACCTCTGCTGGCTGAGCTCCGACAAGGGTCTTGAACAAGTGTGTGTTTGTGTTGCTGTGCGTGGGATTGGCAAAATACAACAACCGCCAACAAGTCAAGTCATATCTCATCGAGCCAAAAAGCCCTGCAAGACCACCCAGCTGTTGCCATGTAGCATTGTTTTTGCCATCCGGAACACAGGACGACAAAATGGCTCAAATGAACTCTCATTTCACACTGTCACAGCCTGCCGTAGCCTGCTAGATCCCATTAAGACATCACAGATCCATGGATACAACTGCAGGATATGTTTACTGCAGTGAAAACCCTACACTGCAGTTTTAGCATAGATGTACGCAGAGTCAAAGTAAATCTATCCCAAGAGAAAACTCTTACCTGTTCCCCCCTCCTTCTCCCGGACACAGTGCTACATCATTATTGATTCCTAATGCTCCCCATTGGGATTATCCATGCTAGCCATGCCAGAGCCAGTAGACCTTGTGTTGTGGTTCTTCTGTTTCATCAGCTGTGATTTATCTGGCTTATATGCACAGTGCAGGTAGCTGTACAGGCTGTTTCTTAGCTTAATTTTATATCCTCCAGTTTTTCATTCATATTTTGGTACTCTGCCGCTGTTTCACTTTATAAAATTGATTCTTCCCCAGAAATGTATTCAGCGCTGCCTATTCATTACAAGACATCACTTCTTGGACACAAAGCCACTGGAAATGATAGTTGACTTGTCGGAAAGAGTTTGTCAGTTGCAGGGATAATGGCATTGTAATATGACAAGTTTTCAGGGAAGGAGAGGAAACACTTTGATGTAGCTGAAAATGAAATTCTATTAATATGTATAGGGACACCATTAGATGAGCGGCTCATACATGTCTGGTGAATGAGAAGCAGGAAGCTTTGCTTGGGCCATGGAGAGAGATGACTCTTCACTGTGAAAAATGTGACGGCGAGAAGGAGAAAAGAGAAAGGGAGCGAGGGGAGAAGAAGCAGAAGAGGACACACTAGGAGGAAGCTAAGTTGTCCTGCAATGCTTCAGCAATATGTGTGTGTATTTGAGAGTGTGTGTTTTAGCTGTACTCATTAGTGTGGGAGTAATTGATAGGGTTGTAGAGAGCACTGAGCAGAGTGATTAAGGGTAGAGGACAGTGGCTTATTTCTCAGAAGAGCCCTGAAAGAGAAATGTTGAATGAATCAGACAAACAACCAAGGTGGCCTTAAACTAACCTCCAGCTCACCGTGAGGACAGTTTGATGAGTTTCTTTCTCTTTCCTCTGTGTTTATGTGCACGCGTGTGCATGTGTGCGTGCGTGTGTGTGTGTGTTTCATTTTAGAAATGTTGTGTGTGTCTTTTCTTTGTGTCTATTTTTCAGGACAACCAAGAATGGAAGAACGGTGTCAACAGAAGTCTTCCATCTCCTTTGTTTTTAGTCTTCTTTTCTGCAGCATTGAAGAAATTTCATTTCCCTCTCTGTCTCTGTCTCTGTCTCTCTCTGTCTCTCTCTCTCTCTCTCTACATGCCAGAGCATCATTTCCCTCCTGTTCTGAAAAACATACTCAGTGGTGCATTTATAATATTGTATTAAGCACACCAATTTTTTAAGGACTGTAGTCTTACACTTGCATGAAGTGGTGAGATTCTGCAGTCAGTAGATTCCTATGGAAAAACTCTGTATGTTTGAGGTCTGTTGAATTCTGGTGTCCTCATCTACCCCCCTGCAGCTGTTACACAGAGAGGATGAAAGCTCTGGATACTCTGTGGCCAGTGTCAGCCTCCCCTAACCTTGCTAATGATTGCACTCACAGTTGGTGGCAGGGATGTAATGCTTCTTTTTTTTTTTTTGGTCCCTGCCCCAACATCACAGGACTTGACTTGCACTCGTTTCTTTGCCTTGTTTACCCCTCTAGGCTGAAAGTGGCTTCCATTCCCCAGGTCTTCATGGAGGTTGTTCGTCCAGTTTGATCTTGGCACACGATGATAAATGATCAGTGTGGCTGCTGATGCTGATGCCGCCTCTGCCAAGGTGTATCCCCCACACAGCTAAGGCAACTGCTGCTGTCACTCCTTTTTTTCTTTCTTTCTTTCTTGTTTTGCATTCTGTTTTGTCTTTGTATAAGCTCTCTTTTGCTCTGCCGCTATCACTTTTTTTTTTTTTTCGGTCTTTATGGGCAACCCAGTGAGGTGTCATGACAATTTCACAGTGCTCCCGGGAGACTTCCCATGACACATACACGGCAATCACGCTCGCAGTGAGGATCCACCAGCCATGTGCCTTTTGACACGTGTCTTTCTCGAGATGAGAGGAACAACTCTCATGGCACTTGTGCCTCAGCAAACATGGAGGAGAGGCGAGTGCCAGTGCTGTAATGTGAAAGGCGGAGCTGAAATTGTAGCTTGCTTCTCCAATAGTCTCCAGCTGCTCATGGAGCCCCCTCAGCACCACAACACAAGCAGGTGCCTAACAGCATCATGGATATTGAGGGAACCACGCCTTACCTGCCTGTGTCAGCTAAGGGCTTAGTGTGACTCAACACACCAATCTATTGATTTGTGTGTGATGAGCCCGCAGTAGATATTTCTCTCATCTCTCTTTTGTCTCTACCCTCCTTTTTTTTTCTCCCTCCCCTTCCCCTGACTGTGCCTCTTGGTTTCTCTCTGTGTTTCTGAGGCGTTACACTCTGTCAAGCCCTCCCTTTCCCCTGTTGTTTGTTCTTTTTTTCTTTGATGAGCCAGTCTCGGCCAGGGAAGCCAGCAGCTCCCCATTGATTGGACGGTCGATGGGTTGAGTGTTTCTGCTGGCTTCTATAGCAGGCATCCTGACTCTGTAAATTGAGCAAAGCCAAAAGCACCGCTTTCTGTAGATCAAGGGACCGCTCTAATGTCAACACAAACTGTGCTTGGAGAGAGTGGAAGAGAGACAGCGATTCAACGGTCTCTCCGAAGATAACTGGTCACAGATAGAAACATATTCATCACCACCTTTCCATCTACCATTTCTCTGTCTCTTTCTCTACCTTCTCCACTCCTTGCTTATTTCCACAGCAGAAGACAACTATTGCATAAAGATGCCTGTCTCACTTTTCTCTCTCCGCCAGGTTTCTGAAGCTGCACTTCGGCCATGAGGGAAAGTGGGGATGCGGAGAGGGAGGGGTGTAGCAATAAAGGGTAGAGGTGGGGTCGAGAGTATGTGGTTGGGGGTGGATTGTGTTGTTGGGGGGATTATTGATAAATCTGAAATGAAATGGAAATGGATTTAAACCCAGGTCAGGCCATTTTCCCCTTCTCATTTTCCATTTGAGCCATCCTTTCTCTGAGTAGCCAACCATAACACAGACAGATAACTTGCTTTAAAAAAAAAAAAAAACAAAAGAGAGCGAGAGAAAGGACAGCGCTTTATTTAATCTCAATTTTCTCTTTTTTCCTGCACCTGTTTTTTCTTTCATTCCCTTTACTTTTACTCTCTCTCTCCTTCTTACTGTCTTTCTCTTGTATCTTTCTATCTCCTTCTATCTCCTTCTTTCTCCTTTTTCCGATGCTTGAATAGAAGTGGATCAAAAAGGTAAAGACCACAATGAACATAACAACCACAGCTCGCCCCTTCCTCCCTCCTCCTCCTCCTCCCTTGTCTTCCTTCCTCCCCCATATTCCCTCCTAACCCAGCACCTTGTGTAGTGGTCATGTTTGATGTTGATATCCCTCCCTTTTCTTTCTCGATCTCTAATCGTCTCCTATCCTCCTCTCTTTCTATCTCTCTTCAACTTGTAACCAAAACTCTAAAGTTCTTCTAGATTTCCTCCTTGGTTCTGATGACACCAGCCTGACCTGCACTCACTCACGCACACACATGCACACACACAGAGAGAGAGAGAGAAGGTCAGTTCAGTATCTATGAGAGATAAACGAGAAATTTACATCATTCCTCTCCTGTATGAAGAAGCACATCTCAGCCTAAATGTACAGACAGCATACATCTGCGTCATTTCATGGATGGCATATTTTCCTCTTTTCCCATCCCTTTTAGAAACCATATTTCATGTTCACTCTGTTGCCTCACACGCTTGACAATATAAATGTCTCATTATTCAAATCTCATATTCACATTTCGCAAGTAGCTCTTCACTCATTTCGATGTATCTGTCCCTACAGATCTGAGAAAAAACAAAAAAACAAAAACAACTTCCTCTTTCTCTTCACATTATTCAGCTGCCTCTTTTCTCCATGCTTTCTCTCTTACCTCCTTTTTTTAGTTTCTCAGGACAGATTCAAAGTTTGGCGTTGTTGGAATCTTAAAGCAAAAAACATTGTGTTAAGATAAAGTAACTGGGCAAAGTTGCTGTCAGATCATTGCCACAGTGTCCCATTTCCAGGTACTTCAGTGTCATTCTTTCTCTTCTCATTTTTATTTAATCACATTTCCATTAACTCCTCTTCTCTCACTACCCCTTACTTATAACACATTTTTTTCTCTGTTGTGTTTCTCACCGTTTCTTTCTCTTGTTCTCTTCCCTCTGCTTGGTTTATCTCTCAGATCACATCTGACCATCACAAGCAGCTGCAGGCTCTTTTATCTTGTCTTACACTTCTCTTCCTCCACTTCTCTTTTCCCTCTCTACCTCTTTGTAGAGTTTGTCACTGCCACCTCTCTGTTTTCTTTATTGCACACACACAATAAACCCCCCCCACCCCCCCCACCCACCCACTTTCCCTTTCTTCACCAATATATGTCCACATCAGTCCATCCCTTCCGTCCACTTCCTTATGTGTTCCAGGAGAGGGGAGGAGATGGGGGAGGGAGGTGTATCCCCTGTAGGGAGTGCTTCAGCTTCTCGTAATGGCTTCTCTGATGCAGCCGGGCCTTGCCACAAGCTCTCTTAAAAAGCCCCAATCAGCATGGGCAGGCACCACAATCACAAGCTACTAAAAAGGAAAGATAGACCTGGCACATATCAGGTAGAGAGCAGTGACCATCATTTTCAGCTTTCCCATGAGGCTATGCCCCCTCCCCTCCCCCCGCCATCACACACACACACACACACACATACAGGTCCCCACCCTTCTCAGCGCTCTCTGAAACCCCCTACTTACATTTCTCTCAGTCGTTTCCCTGCCTGGCACCATGTCTTGATCCATAAGTTGGAGGAATTAACTCCAGTAAAGGTTACCATTAAGTGGTTTATGGACTCCTTTGTCTGTTGTGTTTGTGGTTTTCATTAGCATAGATCATTGTCACACTTTTCTCACACCGCAAGCAGCCATTTTAGCTCACTCTGCTGCTTGCAGTGGAATATAAAGCTTCAAAACCCTCCTCCTCCTCCTGCTCCCACCTCAGCCAACTGGTTATATTTATTTACTACTCTTCTTCCCACTAACAGTTAAATAAATAACCCTTTCCTCTGTCTGCCCTCCTACCCATGTCCACCTTATCCATTTCTCCACTGCTGCTAAATATACTTCCTTTCTCTGTTTATGGCTGAATTAATATTCCAGACTTGTGTTTTGCCCGTGTCTGTCAAAATAATCTCTACTGATTCATCAGCTAATTGACAGATTGGGTTCGGGATGACTTGTATCGCTTGGTGATGATGCCACTGTTCAATGAATGTCCAGCACACTGTCAGCCTACCCATTATGAGGCAATTTTATGACCATGTTGGCATCAGCCTCCTCTCCCATCCTGTCATTCCCTCTGTCTCTTTTCTCACCTTTTTGCTGACTATCGAATAGGGTACACTACCCACATCATTATAGCATTTCCTTTATGACCACTGACAGGACCAAACAAGTGTTTTCCTTACCCCAAGTTTGTTTGCTTCTAAAGGAAAAGAAGCAGGAAAAGGAAGCAGTGTTAGCCTACTGAGCACAATCCCAGTATTACCATGGATGGTGGAATCGGGGGGGGGGGGGGGGCATACAAGGACAGAAACATTATTTACGCAAACAGCTCTACATGTGACTTAGAAAAGTGAGAGGGAATGAGTGAGAAACCACTGCAATGTGTGACAGGAAAAATACAAAGAATGGCTGTGAATGGCAAAAGGGAGGAAAAGCGGTTGCTATAGAGACGATGAGTCAGGCAGCATCCCCTCATTAGGAATGACCCACCACACACAAGCACAGTCATGTGACCGTGGCAGCGCAGACACTCTTTTCATTGGCACAGGGAGAAGATTGTGAGGATTGACTGTACATGTAGAAGTCATTGCATTGTTAGAGCCAAAGAACAGAGACGTGAGTGAGTGAAGCAGCTGGCCATGAATACAAAACACAGTGGCTGGTTTCAGGGCTTTTATGGAGAGACAGTATGTCTGGGAGACCTGATTCAGAGCAGAGGGAGGGTGAGGGTAGGTAGCAGGCTCAGTTAATGTTTCAGCTGTGCAGGCTTGTTCTTTCCCTCCCTCTCAAGTCTCAGTCAGCTTGTACTGGATATGCCCCTCTGTTGTCTACTGTATCTACTGCCTGTAGCCTTTGCAACCGTGTCCTGATCAACTTTCCTGTCACTCAGTGTCAGCTACACTCCATAGAAAATACTTTGCTTTCAGTGGGTGCTATCTCTTGCTGTTGCCCGCTTTTGGTCTCAGTGAAGGGTATTCTCTGGGGTGAATGTTTGGGTTGATAAAGGTTCAGTTTGATACCTGCCTCTTCAACTGTCTGGACAGTGTGTTCTTGCATGCACATTTCTGAGAGAGTGTGTATGAGTGTGTGTCCTAAAGCTTCATGTCTGTGTATGGTTGCTGTGCTGTACTGTGTTTTTACTCCCAAAACCTTACGCCCCTTATAGTCTAAAAGGAAGCGGAAACACAAGGGGAGCCCTCCCTTCTCTTTCCTTATTTTTCTCTTCTCTCTGTCACTATCTGTCACTCCTCAGCAAATTAACTCACTCCTAATTCTCATTTCACAGGAAATAACCTATTTACTCTCTCTTACTCCACTCTCTTCTTGTTTGCACACACAGAACACACTCACATCCTTCTTCACACTTCTTCTCTCTTTGTGCTTCTTTCTTTCTCAATATGCATGCCCACACACACAACGCACACAGATGTCCACATACACACTGAGACACATCTACACACACTAATGGGCTAATGAATGCACCAGCGTACCATCAGGAGACTCACTGCACACTCATGCACACACACTAACTCTTAAAGCCCATTAACTTGTCCAGCATGGATGCAGGTTACCATGCCATGCTCCATCCTGCCCCCTGCTGCCTATTTGCTGCACCTGCCAGTAACAGGTGGGGGATTCAATTAGAGCAGCATGCTCACAGCAGTCAGTCCTGTGAGCATGCCATGACTGTGGACTGGACTGGGCAAAGGCTTGGGCCAGCAGAGCCAGCACAGTCCTCAGATCTCTCTAGTTAAAATAAATATAAATATATATATAGTAGAAAAAAAAAACACCCACAAGGATGCCACTTAGGAAACAGCTGCCAACTATTGGCAGGGGGTGTTTAGATCATCAAAGTCAGACATTAACCATCACCATGAGGCTGTCACACTGAGCGTTGAAACAGCATGGATTGCTTAAGACAACGAAAATGAAAAGTCTAAAATTAGCCTAAAGCTGTCAGTGTTCAGTTTTAATTGTGTTACCAGTCGATCACAAATGGGTGCTAGACGCTAATGGGAGAAATTCACTGTCATTTTCAGGAAAGTTCTGGAGCTTTCATCACTTTACACTTCAGCCTCATATTGACATGTAACAGCTGACCTGTGCCTCCACGGGAAAGGGATTATGGAGATAAACAGTCAATTATTACAGCAGCGTTTCCTAGTATGTGTGGTGGTAATTGGCATGCTAGAGTATGATAGCTACAGCCCGGGTTTTAATCCTGATAAGGTAAGTTTCATTAGCCATCTGGCTAGTTTATAGGGTAAAGAAGTGTTTGTGTCTTTGCTGCCTGGTTACTTCATTGGGATGATCATGACGCCAAGATTTCCATCCTCACCCAAACAAGAATTAATCTATTAATCTATTTATCTCACATAATCCCAGATGGCTCTACTACAGCTAACCTGATCTAGCCAGACTAGGATAATACCTAATCTCAAGACTTATGCCTAATGCTTATTGCCTAATGCCTAATACCTCATTCAAACTGTGGTCATAATAGCCTATTGTACTATAGACTCTACAGCTAGTTTTTTTTGCTGTTCTGGCTCCCTGTTGCTACAATCCCCCTTCACAGTTAGAAGGAGGGAAAGAAAGGCAGAGCAAAAGAGCCAGAAAAAGCTGGTAAACAGGAGAGCAGTCGGGAAGGCTGAGGAGTGCGGGTCAGAGTTAATGAAGCCCCCTAGGCAGGTTTTGCAGGGTGTGAAGCGTGGCCACTGTTTTTGTTTGCCCTGTGAGTGTGTGAATGGGTGTGTGGAAATGTGTACCTCATGGCCTGTGTATACAGCCTAAAGGGCCTAGATGAGCTCCTTTGACACTAAGCCCACCCAACAATCAGTTCATTAGAATAAACTGATGCGCACTGATTGTACAACAAAGCACTGAAAGAGTGGAACATGGGGAAGGAAAGCAAAGAATGACAGACAGAGAGAGAGAGAGAGACTCTCTGCTGAGCTGCAGTGTTATTGGGGTGATGAGTCCAAAAGAGAACAGACTACTGCCAATTTACTCCATGGCTGGAAGGTTAGGTGCAATAATGAGCAGAATCACATAGTATTTTGGGGAGAACACTTTGGTGGGCACAATTTATTGAGAGTAAATTGTATTGCACACAGTAGCTATATTGGAGACATAAATGATTCTTGTTCTTCTCTGTCTGTTACCTGCATGTAATAAAGCCAGCCATGACTCATCTTCACATAAGTCATCTCCAACCAAAGCTCCAGTCCCAAACCTTTTATTACTGTCGATCAAGGATTTTAATATGCATACTTGTATAACAAGGCATTAAATGCAAGTACTACAGAGGTCAAAGCTGGTATTCACAAATTGTGAAAGAAAAAAAAAAACAATTAATTGACATTTAATATTTGTAATGTTAATTTGTTGGTTAAAGCCAGTGCAATTTGATGATCCCAATAAAGATAGCACCAGCAAAGGTGTATCGATTTTATACACCTGAACAGCATAAATCCAGTAACCAAGATAGGTTTAGATCTCCATCCATCCAACCATCTATCCATCCATCCATCCATCCATCCATCCATCCATCCATCCATCCATCCATCCATCCATCCATCCATCCATCCATCCATCCATCCATCCATCTTCTTAACTGCTCATCCAAGCAGGGTTAGTGTTATTTTTGTGACTTTCTTTAAATTCCAGCCATCCCCACCAACTTGTGTCATGCAGTCGAGTGGCTCTCCAGCTGCTGGTTGTGTGTCAAACAGATTACTTAGCAGTCACCCAGTAGAATCAAAAAGCTCTGATTTGCCCTCATTCAGTCATGCTGTTACTATTATTTTTTTCATGTAAATTGATATGCTTTATTGGATATGGGACTGTGAGTCATTACAGATTTACGCTGTCCTCTGCTCGACTGCTCCTTTCAGTTTCACTGTAATATGGCAACAGAGATGAATGCTAGCATGCATTTTAATACTTACTTTTATATCAGGTCATCCTTTCAGTCACGGCAGAGACTAGGCTTGCATGTTTGTTTTTCATTGTCCTTTATTCTACCTTGAGGCAGAGTTGTTCCTGGCTTTGTTTATGGGTCACCTACATGCACAGCCTTTCTTAATACAGTCTATTTCTCGATTTACAGTACAATTGCAATTTTAAGGGGATGTCCTACTTGTGCACAGCAGTCTCCCCCCCTCCCCCTCTCCCCACTCATGTCTATCTACTTCCATAATATTTCACCCTTCACAGTCTTTGTATGAAAATATTTTGGAGCAGATTTAACCATTGCTCTGAAAAATATTTTGCATATTTCAGTCACCCACATTCATATTTGCAAAGCAAACAACTCAGGCATAAGTACCTTCTATCAAACATTTTGGTTTAACAGTGGAGCACGACAAGCTTCCCTCTTGTGAAGAGTCTGTATTCAGTGTTTGTTTATGCCTGAGTTTGATTAGATTCGTGTTTGGCTGCCAGTCTCAATCCCTGTTGGACTTCTCAAACAGAACAGGCTAATTCCTAAGTGGCCCAGCACCACGGAGCACCATCCACTATCAACAGCAGTACGACAGAAAGCAAAAAGAGAAGTCTGGATTTCCAGAAGCCTGAAGTTACTTCCATCTATCTGTTGTGATTCTCCTCCTGCACCAGACTCCATGCAATATTCAAGGCAGTTTGAGCCTTGTCTAATCCATCAGTCTAACAGTCACTGTGTGACAGTCTCTGTATGCTTGTGGGTGTGCACGTGCATGTTGTGTACCATCCTTGTGTGAATGGCAGTTTCTGCCTGTGTATCCGTGTGCTCTTTATGTCACCTGTTCAGAGTCCAGTTAGGCCTGAGATGCATTCAGTCATGAGGTGACCAGCAGGTGTCTGGTTCTGTTGCAACCCCAAGCCAAAGAGACTTCATAAATAAACTGGTAGGGAAAAATGTGGGGCCTCTTCAGATGTTTTCAGATGTAGTTCTGCCAACATTTTTACTCTTTTGCCCTCGCGCTCTCTTGTTTTCTGTTGCTGGTACTTCTGTGATGTCATAGTGCCGAGGATGCCAGCAGCTTTTCTCATAGATAACCTGACACACCCGTTAGTCCCAGGGCACTCTCACCATCAGGCAGGGACATGCGGCATCAACCAGCTAATTTATAGCAGTCCCCAGTGGGGGACCTCCACCTGCCTGACGTAGACATCCTCAGTGTGTGTGTGTGTGTGTGTGTTTGTGTGTGCGTGCACTTGTTTGTGTATGGATTGTGTGCAAGGGTTCCACTTGTTTTTGTTTGTGCGTCCACGACTGTTTGGAATAGGGATTTGTGACTGTCAGACTGTATTTGTACGTGTGTAATGTGTGTGAGAGTGTGAGGTTGAGTTGCAGTTGCAGAGGAAGGGGAGGCCAGCCAACCTTACATCTTTACCCCAGGATGCTTTTTTTTTTTTTCTTTGAGGCATTACTCTTGACTGAGAGCCAAATTTGAGTCCTAATAAAACAAGCTCCACAATTACTGTTTTACCACCCAGTGGCAGAGCAAAGAAGCAGAAGCCTTTGAAATAGAAAATGCACAATCAAATAAAAAGTAGGCCAAGATAAATTAGATTAGAGACTACATTTAAGCTGCGGCGGCAGCCAGAAATCTCCCATTTATCATATCCAAATGCTTTCCAGCCACAATGCTGAAGTTCTACAAATGAGCTTTTATATGTTCTTTCATTTAAAATCTGATAATGTGCCTCACCTTACTCCCCTTTCCCCATCTCTCCATTCTCCCCCTACTCTTTGTCTCCTTTTCAATTCTCAACTTATTTTTATCTACTCATATCTTTCTCTTGACCCCTCCATGTCTTTTTCTCCTGTTCTATTTTCAATGGTCTTTGGCCTTTTCCCATTTCCTCTCTCCCAATCCTCCCATCGCCATGATATCTTTCATTTTTTTCAATGCTCTGTTTTCATTTTCTTTCTCTTCCTTTTATTCCCTCTTCTCCTCCTCTCTGCTCCAATGCTCCTCCACTGCTCCAGTATTTGTGTGCCCGGGGACACTGCTGCGGGTGCAGGTGCCCAGCTCTCAGCAGGAGGCAGAGCATCAGGCAGGGGCATGGTGTAAGGACCCGCTGCAATCAGGGGACCGTCTGTACGTCATGCCCTGGACCCCCTACCGCACCGACATGCTGTATGAGTACGCCTCCTGGGAAGACTTCAAACAGGGCCGAGCCACCACCACCTACAAGTGAGTGCGCCTCCCACTGTCTTGGATGATCAAATGGCATCTGCCGCTGTATCGATTTATTGGCTTTTGATGTGGATATGGATGGCAATAGCAGAATGTTCCTGTTGTGGTGACTGTGCGCCTACCATGAGGCCATCTTGGAGGGTATTGCTATGAATTGATGAAGTGATTTCTTCATATGGACTCATGCACCACTCATGAGATTCTCTCTCAACAGGTTGCCCAACAGAGTTGATGGCACGGGCTTTGTTGTGTACGACGGTGCAGTATTTTACAACAAAGAACGCACACGAAACATAGTCAAGTACGACCTACGTACACGCATCAAGAGTGGCGAAGCCATTGTCACAAACGCCAACTATCATGACACTTCACCTTACCGCTGGGGAGGAAAGTCAGACATTGACCTGGCTGTGGATGAGAACGGCCTGTGGGTTATTTACGCCACTGAATCCAACAATGGACGGCTGGTAGTCAGCCAGGTGGGAGAGCAGTTTGCACTGAAGGGGATGAGGTGTGGATTATAAATGCGGGAGTGGATTATGTTAAAATCTCGTCTGACTAGTCAGGCAAAAGGTCATATGTCACACTTGAATTGAGATTACACAAGTGCACTGACAAATAAGATAAAGAGATGTTGTTGGCCCCAAAAAAATGAATCACAGAAACATCATCTGCAAAAGGTTAGGTTGAATTTCAAATCCAATTGAAAGAAAGAGTAATCCTCTCTAGCATGGTAAGTATTTCATTTACTTTGTAGTTGCGCCACAGTGTTTGATTTAATAACTTAGAGTCAAAAAACAGTGGGAATGATTTAGAGTTGTGTTCTGCACTTTAAACATATAATACTCTTCATCCTCTGTAATACAGAGTCACATTACTTTGCCCTGCTCACTCTGCAGTCTCAAAATGTGATCCATGACCGTAAACTTGGTGCATTCATATTTGATGTCAGTTAGTTCTTTGTTTTTCACCCAACAAAACTGCAATCAGGCAGAAAGTTCCTATATAAACCGAGTATAAAATTAATGTGTTGCTCAGATAGTCGGGTCTCATTTGTTATCACTATCTTTGACCTTACCAGGAAATTGTTTTTCAAAGCGTATATGTTAAACTATCAATCTAAAATATCAAAGCCTGCATGAGCTATTATGTGCAGAGTAATGGAGTGACAAAGTAGCAAACAAGAAAGTGATAACTTCCAACAGAAATAAATGCTTTATTTTCTGGGGAGTTTTGTTATTTATTATAATGTAAAAAAAAAATAAATAAATAAAACATGGAGGTCTCTGTGAGAGCTTGCATCATAGTGATAGGCATAAATGATTTTTACCTGTCATTATTTATTGCTAATGAGCCATATTTAATAGTGTTTCCAAAAACAATTCAAACACAATAACTAATACAAGGAAAAGAATACACATTTAAGAGGGCACGGGGAGACAAAGTCCTTTTTGCTTTTCTGAAAATCATAGAGTCAGGTTAGGGCTTGGGATGCACTTATCCAGCCTTTTTCCATTTCCAATCTCATGACTTGGCTGTGGGTATCTGCCAATACCAAATACCGATCTGTACTTCTCACTGTGAGGAATGATTCGTTTATATTTAAAGAAACATCAAGTTCAACTTAAACATCTTGCCTAAGTTTGTAAAATAAAATGTAAAAAAAAAAAAAAAAATGAGTACATCCAAGAAATTAATTTACTGAATTGCTGGTGATGAGAGAAATCATGAATGGCAACCGGTCTATGATAAATTCAATGAAAAAATCAAATTGAAAAAAAAAAATTATTGAGATTTTTAATCTGATTTATTTGCACCGGTTTCCTTTTGTTTGGAAATGAGAGTCATTAAGCTGCTGCGTACTGCTGTGATTCATCCAGCAGTACGCTAGGTGAGATAATAATAAAAAGAAATGAGTGAGTGAGTGATCTTTTCAGTCATGTGAACTCACTTTTACCACAGTTTGCAGTTAAGTGAAAACATTTGCAAGCATATAAATAGGAACTGTTAATGCAGTGCCGTGAAATACCTCGAAACTGCTGATTCTTTACTGTTGGCTTCCTCTGTTCTATGTTAGCTATGTCACTGGATCAGCTCATTGTCACCTATTTCCGATCCAAGTTTTTTGGATCACTATCGGATTGATTTCCGATAAATATTGGACTGGTGCATCACTAATTAGGGCGATCACCGGCTTAGGCCTCAGATCCACCATCAGTCATCTAATGTGTCAAAATGACAGACAGCCTTCAGATTTTTGAATCATTGTCAAGCTCTGATAACTTGACAATGATGTCATAGCTACTGTGATGTTACACATTGGTTTCTTGACTTGTCTTGAATCTCAAGTTCACCATTTTGGCTTTTGGCAGATCCACCGAGAAACAAACATAACTGCATGTTAATTCAGTAGTGAATTGTCAATCCAAGCCCTCAAGCTTCACTTGCTTTATCCAAGTCTATCTATTGAACTCTAAATGGGAACAAATTACGGGAACATTACGTTTTGTTAAATCTGACTTGAAAATACAGAATAAATACAGAATGAGATTGTAAACTTATTGGGCAGGAGAGGTTACACCAAGTAAGAAACAGGGTCATTTTCTCGTGAACTTCTATGAAATTAGACTTGTTTTTGCAACAAGATGAGTCACTCCCTGCTGGCATTAAAAGGAATGTAGGATTAAGGTACTTGAATATTGACTTTGAAGCTACATCCATCTTTTATATGCACTGTTTCTCCAACTGTATTTTTTTTTTTTTTTTGAGCTGCTATGTTGGGCTTTAGATTTTCACTAACTGAGAAATGTTAAGAAATTTAACATGAACCATTCAATTAATCTTCAAACAGTGCCAGTTTTCTAAACTTTTTAACAACCAAAAAAAAAGTAAAATCCTTTTAAAATGTCACTGATTTCTTCAAGCTTTCTAAAAGTGGCCAAGTTGAACACTTCCTCTTTGCCCTTAGGTGAACCCTTACACGCTGCGCTTTGAAGGCACCTGGGAGACCAGCTTTGACAAGAGGATGGCATCCAACGCCTTCATGGCTTGTGGAGTGCTTTATGCGGTGCGGTCAGTCTACCAGGATGATGACAGTGAAGCAGGGGGTGACCTGGTGATGTATGCCTACAATACCAACCGTGCTCAAGAGGAACCCGTCAACATTGCTTTTCCCAATCCCTATCAGTACATCTCTTCAGTGGACTATAATCCTCGAGACAACCAGCTTTATGTCTGGAACAACTATAATGTGCTGCGCTACCCACTGGAGTTTGGACCACCAGACCCCACCACTGGTAAGAAAAGATCCTATGGAGGGCTTGCAGAGACAAAGCATGTGTACAGTTGCAAATATTCTTGTGGTATGTGCATTTTTTTTCTAGCGGCGTTTAACTTTTAGCTTGTGAAATATTTTGAGTCATGAGTAGAAAATCTTGGAATTGTCACAAAAAGTATACAGTGAGGTCCATAAGTATTCAGAGAATTACACAGTTTTTTATCCTCCCGTGCAAAATAAATATTGTCGTCATACCGTCTGTCTGTGCGTCTGTTTGTGTGGTTTTACCTTTCCGGTCTGTAGACTTCAAAACCACAAGGTGTTGAGTCATGAAATTTGGCATATGTGATCTTTACTCTTCAAAGTTGTGCAAGACGAGATTCATATTCCTGCATGTTTAGTGCCCATTGGACACTTTGGGTGTATTTATCTGAAGCAGAGAACGTGGAGGACTGCCATGGACGATATATGCTAAGATGATGATATGCAGCTTTTTTCTCATGCCTGATTGGCTTAGCCTTATCCTGTGATCATATTCATATTGTGCTTTGAAAGATATTATACAGTATACACCCATGTACAAGAGTGCAATATGTACTTTCCCTAATTTGTTTACCTTGGAAATGTTTTGTGTTACCAAAACGTCCTTGTAAAAATGTTAAAGATAATCACAGAATTCTCATATCATGCTTAAAATTGTTTTGATTTAATGAGTATTGTTAATCTTGAAAGCATATTTTTGTTGGAACCTGTATTATATCTTTGCTGACCCAAAAGTATTTGGATAAAAGTTTAAGGCAAGGCCACCAAATTGGGGCAAAATAGTTTTGCAGAAGGTAATAAGCTGTAATAAGATGATCATGGGAAAATATCCTCATCGGTGATGGGTCTTGTTGTAATTTTGCCTCTGTACATTACCACGGTGGAATTTAAATTAGTCAAGATGTGATTAAGGCCCTGACTTTTAGATTTAATTAAAAGGCTTGAATTAAAGTATTGCATTAATTATTGAGGGAACATTTTATACATTGTCCTGTTTTCGGAGGCTCAAAAATAATTGGACAATTGACTGACAAGCAGTTTTGTGATCAGATGACACCCTTTCCCCTTGTTATTCCATGACAGATTAAGCAGATAAAAGATCATCTGGAGTTGTTTCCAAGTGTTGAACTTGGGTTTGCATTTGGCTTTTCACTGGAACTCTCAATGTAACTGTCAATTATATTGACAGTTACAATGAATGGCCTCCTTCACTTGCATTGACAAATGAGGGAGGCCATCATTAGGCTGAAAAACCAAAATAAACCTTTCAGAGAGATAGCACTTGAAGAGAGGCCAACTCAACAACCTTCAAAACAATCTTTTTAAGAAAACAATTCTTAAAAAGAATGAATGAGTTGGCCAGCTCAGCAACACCAAAAGGCCTGAAAGACCACAGAAGAACGCTAAAGTGGAGCATCTAAAAGAGCCTGCACAGTTACTGTATAGAAAACTAATTCTATGGACAGATTAAACCAAGATGAACTTTTACCACTATGATTCTGAGAGAAGTATGAATAAGGAGAGAAAATATGGTGGAGATTGTTATGGCATGGGCATATATGGCTGCCTGTGGCACTGGGCCACTGGTGTTTATTGATGATATGACTGCTGATAAAAGTGGCAGGATGAATTGTGAAGTGTACAGGACTGCACTCTGCTCAGATTCAGAAAAGCATTGCAAAAACAGTGCAAATGGATAAATGTGTTTCTCAGGGCAAAGAAATGGGATATTCTTCAATTGCCAAGTCAGTCACATGATCTCAACTCAATAGAGCATGCTTTTCAGTTATTAAATACAAGACTGAATGCAGAGAGACCCACAAACAAGCAGCAACTGCTGGTGGCTGCAGTAAAGGTCTAGCAGAGTGTCTCAGGGGAGTAAACTCAGCATTTGGTGATTTTATAGGTTCAAGACTTCAGACAGTCATTGACTGCAAAGGATTTTTATCCAAGTATTCAAAACAATCCTCATATTTAAAAGTATATCAGTTTATCTGATTAATTTTGGAGTATGTATAAAAATGTATGAGTGGCTGAAATTGCTAAACAGTTAATGCAATCATTAAAATGCTTTGTATTAAAAGTGAAAGTCTGGACTTTAATCACATTTTAAAATCCACTTTGGTGGTGTAAAAATGCAAAATCACAATTGTGTCATGTCCAAATCCTTATGGATCTAACCTGTATAGATATATGTTTTCCCCCTGACAAGCTGATGATGAGGTATTATTTTAAAATGGATTTTTTTATCCTAAAATGTGTGTGACAGCTAACATTCACTTGGGAATTATATTGGGCAAGATGTTTAACATGTGACTAAGTTGGACATGTTGAGTATTTATACTGATCACTCCAAATAAACCCATATGCTCTTGACACAAACACTACCACAAATGTTTTCAATAGAAAAAAAAAAAAAATAGGAGTCCAGGCCTCACTGTGCTTTCTTCCAGAAAGAGCAGGAAGATGAAGAAAAGCATTTTAGATATAAATTTCAAACACTGAAATCAAATCATTGTATTTCTAGCAGCTGCTCAGGTACGACTGCTGTAGCGCTTCATGTCAACATCACTGTGTCATGGGTAATGAACATGGCATTCAGAAATGAGGGAGAGGATGAAATGGGAACACCACACTGCATTTTGGCAGTCCATCAGTATGAGAGGGCGGTTTGGATGTACTGTACATCTGAGCTGCATAAAGGCCTGTATGAAGCTCGGATTAGGCCCACAGAGAGATGAGGCAGAGACAGACGGGCGGCAGCACTTTGAGTTGCATGCTGACTCTGCGTTTGATCAGTTAGGATTTTGTAGTTGTGATGGGTTGCTTTAATCTTCGCATTAGGTTTGGTTGTTAGTGATGGTGACTTCTCTGATACATTTGATAAATTATTTACTTCTCCCTGACTTGTGATGCCTCTTTCTCGCCATCTCCTCCCCTGCTTCTCCTCCTCTCTGCGGAGAACCGGCTTTGAGAGACTCAAAAAAGTATTTGTCACCCCAATTATTGTCAGGCTAACTTTTGAACTCAGCTTCTGAGAAACATCTTACATTCACATGCAAGTGTCCTTCATTATCTTGATCTTTGCTTTTGGCTTTTGCTGTCAGGTTTTGCTGCTCTCTAACAAATCTCTCACATCCCCTTTTAAGTCTCTCACTTTTTCCCATTTCTCTCTGTGAATTACTCTTGGGTTACCTCAGGCCCTCTGACTACCACCCAAGTGACCACCACTCTTCCAGCAAGGCCGTTCACCTCCAGTGCGAGTCCCTCTACTGCCCGCCCGCTGGCCCCCACCTCGCGCCCAATTGGTTCCATCAACAAGCATCCTGATCTTCGACCAATCACAGCCACTGTGCCTGTCACCCGCCGACCACCTAGCCCTCCTGTAGGCCCAGAGCCACAATTTTGCGAGACAAAGCTGATCCGCGGTGTCCAGTGGCCCAGCACGCAGCGAGGAGAAACAGTGGACCGTCCATGTCCCAAAGGATCTTTAGGTGAGGACACCTGCGTGCATTTATTTTGTGGGGTTTTTTTTCTGCTCCATGAAACAAGCAAAATAGGTGCTTCAAGCGTACTCATACATGAAATACCATGTGGGTGTCTGCAATATATATCAGTGCATGTGCCCAAGTGATAAGCACGTTTGGGCACTCACACTTGTATTTTTTTCTGCCGTTGTTGTCTTCTGTCCCTGCGTCGGTCCCACCAGTAGGCACAGCCCCCGGGGGACTTGCAGATGAAAGCTCGTCATCCAACGGAACAGAGCTGCTTGAAAGTGGCGAATAATGAAATGAAAGACGAGGCAACACAGGCTTCACCTTCCTTCATGCTAGCTACTTTACTCCTAAACATCCAACCATCAAAAAAAAACCCCCAAAAAACTCTCTAGTCACAGAAAAAAGACATCTCCCTCCATCTTCCTTTCCAGAGTGTTTCGCTGCTTCTTTACATTCTCTCTATGTTAAATCAGCAGCACGGCTTAATTGCCTCGTCTTGGCAGTGCTCTCAAACCTAATCTGTTGTCGATGGAGGAGCGTATAGAGAAAAATTAGAGCGAGAAGAGAAAAATCAGTGGGAGAGAAAGGAAGAAGGGAATATGAAATGCAACGCCACATCTGCTCTGATCCTTCTACAACTATGAAACGTTTGCTGCATTGTCTCTGTCATCTCTGCTGTTCCGATCTGCGTCTCTCCCTCTCGCTCGTTCTGGTCTCTCTCTCTTTTTTTTTCTTTTGCCGCTTTCTCTTTGTGACTTGACGTTGGTTATTTGTGTTAGCAGCTGCAGACAGACCCTCCTCTGGTTTTATCCCCGCATGCTGTCCTCTCTCTGAACCCCCATAAATGAACAGAAAAACCTAGTTGGAAATGAGGTTTGGTGGAAGGTGCTTTCCTTCAGGTGGTTTTATTTGACAGTGTGGGATCTGACTTGATGTCTTTGGTGTGTGACTGTGTGAACAGAGTAAATATGATGTCCTGCGTGAGCATATATTCCTTTAAATTCATTTACAGCATCAAAACCTTTTCTTCCTCACTTCCTCGATTTCTCATTAGCCTATACTTCATTATTTAACCTTTTTCACTTTTGACCCATTTTCTCTGAGATTTTGCTCGACCGCCCTCCCTCCTGCTTCTCTCTCATCATCAAACACTTTGAGTATTGCAATTTTAAAATTCATTTCCTTCCATTTTTCTTGGTTAAGAAAAAAAATCTCACACTTTCTAGTGTTCAGTACTGTCCTCAGCACTTTCTGTTTTAATTGCAGACACCTAATGCTTAATATATCTGCCCCCCACCCGCCCACCCCACCCCTTCTGCTTTTCTCTAGGCATTGCTTCATTCCAGTGCTTGGCGGATCAGGTCATGTGGAACCCACGGGGTCCTGACCTTAGCAACTGCACCTCCCCCTGGGTCAACCAGGTAGCCCAAAAGGTGAGACCTGGAGTCAAACTCCCTGGCCATGGGTTTGTCCCTTTCCTGTGCCCCACTGCCCCAACTATCTTCCCTGTCCACCTCCACACACACATTAACATATCTCTAGGGCTGTCCTGATTAAAATACAGACTCATTTCCAGTGGCTCTTTATTAGAAGGCATCTGCTCTTAATACTTAATTAACTCAATTTTTTTAGGTAATATACTTTAATTACAGCTAGGTTAATTTATTTAAAAAAAAAAATCAGGCATAGCCTCTCACAGCTTGCATAGAAGTCAGCCAATTCAATTTCATTTTGTTTTCCTTCGATCGTAGTCTCATATAATCCATTATACCTGTGCTGTAGCTAAACGTCATGGTCTCTAGATGATGCGCAGTGATTAACTTAGCTGACTGCTATTTAAATTTCCAAACTGTGTTACTAAATACTTTGTGGAAATCTGATCATTCCCCAATTTTGACAGTAATCAGATTTCACAGTCCATTCAAAGTGGAATTCAGAGTACACTCGTTAACACAGCTACATCTCTGCTGGAGAAATCCTTGATTATTTAGCCATGCATACCGTTGAGCAGCTTTCTTAAAGGTTTTTTTAAGTGTTTGCATGTCCCTGGAAGGGTAAGTAGCAGAGCTCTGAAAAGCAAAATCACTGAAGAATCCATTATACCGTCTCCGTTTGGCGAAAATCAATTGCAATTGCAAGGTGGTTGCTAAGAGTGTAATTTGCAAATGAAACAGTGCTGGGGAGAATAAAAACTTCATGATGTGTTGTACAAGGTCCATCTTTGTTTACGATGATGCAGGAAGGGTTGATAATGAAGACGGAAATCTGATTACTGAACAAACATCAAGCTGAGAGTTTTGTGTGCACAGCATGTGTGGCTTGCTGCAGTGGTAGTGTGCATGAGAACATTTGAGCAGTTTAGGGTTTGTGTGTTAATGTGCAGATAAAGAGCGGGGAAAATGCTGCCAACATAGCCAGCGAACTGGTGAACCACACTCGGGGTCGGATCCACGCTGGAGATGTTATCTCTACTGTCCGATTGATTGAGCAGCTGCTGGATATACTGGATGCCCAGCTTCAGGCCCTGAGGCCCGGAAACAAGGAGTCAGCCGGAAGAAACTACAACAAGGTAGAAGAGAGTGTCCACACTATGTGTGTGAATAAAGGCAAACATTTACTCCTATGATATATTTAACTCAAGGATTAGAAAAGAATGCTTAGGTTCATGCACATTTACCCAGCAGTGCATAAGCAAGAAGTGGTGAGTTTTTGATTTACAGTTTTTCTTTTTTTTTTTTTTAATTTCAAGCTTTGTTTTTCTCCCTTCCAGTTTCAGAAGAGAGAGCGGACCTGTCGGGCATACATCCAGGTAGCTTTTCTTTTTTATCTAGCTGCTTTACATGCCTGTGGAGTCTGACTGCTCTGTGACTTAGAATAACTGAGGGAAGATAAATCCTTGAGCAGACTAGGCTTGTGGATGAAGTTTTTTAGCTCTGTATTGTGATTGATGCTGCTTTTGGAATCATTACTTTTAGAATTTCTGGTTTGTTCTGGAAAGCAATGTGAGTAAGCTGTAGAATAACTGCTGGCAGACACTGTGTACTAAATGTTAAAGTGTTTTCAAGAGCAGTGCGAGCTGCTTTTATAGTTTTTCTACTGCTCGTGGTATACATATATGTGGAATTACATTTCAGATAACAAAGAAGTCATCTGTCTGAGTTTTAATCGTGGCTTTGTTGCACTGCGATAGAGCTTAAATGTATAGTAGTGGTCTTGGCTTCAGTGTTGCACAATAAGGGGCAGTATCTGTCGCTTTGAGAAAATGTAATTTGACAATAGTATGAAAGGCAGCAATTGGTGTTACTACACCCTTCTGTGCTTTTTCAATATTTGTGCAATATCTGTGGTTCTGAGAGAGCCGTAATCTAATATCATGAAAAGGCCTTGTGTATGCTTCCCTGTAATGATCAAATGCGGCACTCTGCAGCATAGTCTTTTATGTGTCTTGACCTGTCTGCAGCATATAGTAATATGACCCCACATCCTCTAATCTCGGTTGGTGCAAGATGAATGTAAAGGGTGCTGTGTAGTATGTTACTCGACCATTATTTTTTTGTCACTTACTGCAAGGTAGCTCACTGGTCCAAGGATAAACGAAAAACACCCTCTGTCTTTTTCTTCTGTAGCTGATAGAGTGCATTCTGATGCTGAATTCATTTTCTTAACAGCAATGGTCTTTATTCCACGCAGCAGTCAATCCTTCATTTTGAGAGGCCTGAGCAAGAGAATTACATGATTCATCAAGCAGGCTACTCCAATAAATTGGATAGCTGATACAACCATCAAAATTGCCATTAAATGAATTGTAAGTGTGAAATAGAATGGTAATGTGTCTTACATAGCAGAGTAATAAATGTAGTGCAGGGGAGTGGTGAGTTTCTAGGAAGTTATAGTGCAATAGACTTTGTACTTCGAGGTGCTAATGTTATATGGTTACACTTTACAATATAGTACACAAAATGGATACTTACCAAAAAAGTGACGACCAAATCAGGAACTAACATGGTAATCGCTAAATAGCTAATAAGTAGTTAATAGTTCTTTCTGAA